>NC_044495.1:51071293-51188793 GCF_902362185.1 Chanos chanos
CCCGAAACAAACAATTCTTTGCCATGTTTACAGCCATTTCAATCATCTCATGAACAATTCAAATAATTTCTTGCATAATCTGTTCTTCCAGTTGTTAGACTGGATCTGTCTTGATTAAAAAGATATCATAAAGTGATAAAGATGGTCTCCTCCATTAAACCTCCTATATGAATAATTATAGTTCATATTCTGAGCACCTTTTAAATACTATTGATAAAGAATAATCAGCAATATATTTTTTTCTTTAATTTGTACTTTAAGGTATTTATTAGGGGAGGGAGAAGATTTCAGGTAGCTGAAGGCTTGGGCAGATGGAACTAGAAATAATCAAGATAGTTGAATGAATGACTAAGTTGCCTTTATAGTATAGTGTATGGTAAAATCAATCTTATATCTTATATCTCATATTTAAATGCTTGTGACCTTTTGCTCACACATATAGTACATGATCCAAGGAAGAGACATGGGAATCTTTCAACCAGTGAAATCCAACCATAGAGATAGCTTACTCTGCACAACATCATTTACCCTGTTAGCAGAACATAGTAGTGATTTTAAACCAACGTGTTAAATTTTGTGTTTTCCTGCAAACTTCAGTGCCAGGAAGTGGCTACACCAGGGGAGACATACCTCTTTTTGCTGTCAGTAGAAAATGGATATCATATTTGAGGTTATTCCTGTTGTTCTCATTTTAATTAATAATTCAGTACTTGACTGACCTGAGTCTATGATAATGATCCTTCATTCTCTTGAATATGCTTCATACCCATGCTTTATTTAAGAGCAATATCTGTTCAGCAGTCAGTAAACACCTAGTCTGACTGCTGAACTCATGAAGTCCAGGTCAGAAGTTCTGCTGGTTCTCAGCCTTGTCTTGTGGCAGAGGACTGAGAACCGAACGTGTTCTTTTCCCAGTATATCAGCAGAATTTGGCAATGCTTACAATAAAAAAAAAAAAAACAGCGTGTTTCAGGGGTTGGAGTGACACAGTTGAATAGCCCTAAGTAATGTAATTATGTAATTTTTTCTAAATATCTCACAAAGATATAAATGAGGTTTAATAGAGGTATAAGAAAAGGTAAGACATGAAATAATAATTTCAGTGTGCGCCAGGCATCAGCTCTTCAATCAGTCTAATGTAACAATGCGACAGCAACTTGTCTCGAATTAACGTGGGTTGTTTTCAATTTTCAGTACAGACACACAGAAAGCATATCTGGAAGATCTTTTAAACATAGGGCTGACAGGCTATATAATTCATTTGTGTATACCAAGCACTGAATCTGATTTACAAACAAGTGTAAGCATCGCTCAAAAAGTTTTTAAATTTTTTAAAGTATTTACACAAAGAGACATATTGCATAGTGTTCTTTGGTTGGGATTTTATGAGAGACTGCTTCTTGTGAAAACTGGAACGAGATGGGACAGGACTAAACCAAGTGGTTTTAGTGGGTACAAGTAGTTTACAAAAACAGAGGGAAAAGAAAATTTCATTACAGTGGGGTGTGCTATCCTTCTATATTTGACTACAATAAATGAAACACACGATCAAATATTTGATGGGTTAAAAGTATAATTTGTCTCAGGAAAGCCTATAATCTGTGACTGTCGTTTCAGATTCACCTTACTACGCAGTGGTGCGGTCCAAAAATGTTCTCCCCCAAAATGAATAAAGAGCGAACGGAGCGCTCAGAATTTTCAGTGAAACTTCTCACAGCTAGTCAAGATGGAGCAAACTGAAGTAATGAAACCAGAAACGCTTAACGACTTGATTAACATTTTGCACAAACTTTTCGAGGCTGATGAGATCAATGTGGAAGAGGTGCAAGATATTATGGAATCTTATGAGAGCAAACCTGAAGAGTGGATGAAATATGCAAAATTTGACCAGTTCAGGTAATTATTAGCACTAACTTATTTTTAACATTATTATTATCAGGAGAAATTGTAGTAACGGTGGTCATCTGTTACTATTCTTATTAGATTATAAAGGTCTAACTTGTAGTTTAGCAACGGATAAAGTAAAACTGATCCTGTTGTTTAATTCAGTAGCCATCTAGTCGCCTGATTAAGAAATCCCGTTAATCCAAATATACAGAGCGTGCAGAGACAGGGTGGCAGAAGTTTAGGAGGTGTATAAATAACAAGGTTTTAAAAATTTAATCCACTTGCTCCACTGATTTATTCACATCCAAGTTTGGCAGTATTCTGAGGGGACAAACTTCATTTGTGTAGCAATTGGTAAACTACAGGTCCATTTTTAGACCACTTTCCAGAATATCGTTTCGTTTTTGTTTTTCTGTGAGTTCTAAATTTTGGAGAAATTTGAGAAAGTTTGGTGAAAGTGTTTAACTTTGTGATAGTCTTGGGAGAGAACGTGGCTCGACGTTGTTTTTCATCGATCAGAGTTTCGGGGGGAATTTTAAAGAGAGGTTTGTGAAGGGTGGGGACTGACGCGCCAATCAGAGTTTAGCCACAAGCTCACACCCGCTAGTTTTGTGAACGGGATGTGCTTTAACTGCATGCTCTGGAGGCTGAGGTTGCTAAGTAAACAACTAGCCAATAAAAGCGCCGACTCCAAAAATTTTTACCGTTCCTTTTCCACAGTTTGTAGAACGTCCCGTCCTGAGCAATAACTTCAGCAGGGGTGTAATTTTAAGACATCAGCTGGTCCAAGGGATGTTTTTTTGTGCGTTGTGCTTTCGCGAGGATAGAATAAAAAAAAAATTCTATTTGTGAAGCCATTTCAGGAAATTTGCAAAAATGACATGCCATTTTTTTTAATATCCATACACAATATCAGTCTTATCTCTTGACTGCAGAGCAATGAACTCACAGTTTTGTTTGGCCTGTACTGGTGATGTAGGAGGCGCTGGACCATGAAAGGAGTGTTATACAGATGCAGAAAGAACTTGTCATTTTTGGCTGATGCTGAGGCATTAAAGGCATTCTGAAGCATTTATTCTGACAGCGTCAGTTTAGTTATTGCCAGCTCCACCCCCACCATTTCCACCTATTATGATAGGGACACGGGTGTGTGTCAGGTCACACTGGTTAATTATGTTATTTTGTTTACTTTTTCTTTTTCTTTTATATCGTATGCTGTAATGGCACTTTTGTCAACAGATGCACCTGTAATATGTCATTTTCAGGTACACCAGGAATCTGGTTGATGAGGGCAATGGGAAATTCAACCTTATGTTACTGTGCTGGGGAGAAGGACACGGCAGGTAAAAAACTGCTCACAGTACAATGACTATGCTACAACTCATATGCTATGCTAGAATTATTTTGTGTGTGTGTGTGTGTGTGTGTGTGTGTGTATTTCTATATTTCTATATAGTTATATGGAGTTATATATATGACCTTAATGTGTATAGGACCTCAAATAAGTTCCTTAGGTCTTAAAGTTTCACAGTTCCATAGGGTGCATTAGAAACCTTTTAAATTGTTTTTAGAAGTTCAGAATGCAAAAGGACTCCATCAGAACATCCGTACTGATAATGGGGTCCAATGGTCTCTGGTATTTGGAGGTCGGAAAACTATAAAGTTATATAAAGCATTGATAACTATATATTAACCAGTGTCCTAATGACCCTGCCACGTCCTAGATAAAGCAAGCGGAGTCACCCTAACTGACATCTGGCCCATTTAGTGGATTAAAGCATTGAAAAAAAAATGATTTTTTAAGAGTGTGTACTATTTTTTCCTTCAGTACTGATTAAATATTGTCCGTGGTGTTGTTCTGTAATCTGAAGTCTCTCTCACCCTTCGGAGAAAAAAAGCAAGTAGGCTAGCTTTGTCACATGTGCTTTACTTACGATGTTCGGGATGCCTCTAGAATATTCTGAGTTTGCTTGTGCTTTGCAACATTTGTAGCAGTATCCATGATCACACGGACTCCCACTGTTTCATGAAGCTGCTTCAAGGCCAGCTGAAGGAGACGCTCTTTGAGTGGCCCGACCACAAATCGCATGGGGCCATGGTCCAGAAGTCGCAGCGCATCTTGCAAGAAAACCAGTGCGCTTACATAAACGGTAAGACTTTCCTCTCATTTTCCTCATACAGCTGTTCCTGTTTTCCAAGTGCTGTGCCATTCTCTTTCCACAGTGGTCAGAGACTGACAGGAATAGGATGCTAAACTTCTGACAGATGTTTTAAGATAGACACTCTCTCAGACATGTTAACAAATATACATTTGAACTTTGTTAAATCCCCTTTTGAGCATTGTTTGAGTGTTGTTTTGAGTATGGAGCAAATAATCAGTCAAATAACATCTGTGTCAATAATTTGTTGAATCAAACAAGACATCTGGTGCATTTACTCCTTTGACTAGTTAAAGGAATAAAGTTACTCCTTTATCACATAAATGGCTATACTCTAGAAATATTTTTCATTAAAAGAGATATAGCTGTTCCTTTTGCTGTTCACAGTTCACATCTAACAAAGAAAACAATAAAGTCGTTGCTACTGCTTCCTACTGTAACGGTTCACTGCTTTCTAATGATAATTCCTCGTATGTTGTCATCAGAAAAAGAAATCTGCACAGCAGTGTTTGACGGTTCAAAGGGTTCTGTGGGAAGATCTCGTGACTGCGTTGGTCTCTTTCAGATTCCATCGGCCTGCACAGAGTGGAGAACGTGAGTCACACTGAGTGCGCAGTCAGTCTGCATCTGTACAGTCCCCCATTCCAGCAGTGTCAGACCTTTGACCAGAGAACAGGACACAAGAACACAGTGAAAATGACCTTCTGGAGTAAATTTGGGGCGAGGACTCCATTTGTAAGTATAGCTTATAAAATCTAACAATAGTATGAAGTTATAATAACAGTGTAATAACCCAAAGACCTAATGGTAATAGTGAAAGGTTTCGGTGATGGCTCTGAGATTTCTTAAATGGAGACATACATTTCTTACATTATTTATTACCACCTGCATCAACACCTGCATTACTGATGTTATGAAGAATGGTTGACAAAAAGGTTACTTTTTTTTTCAGCCAACGACAACACACATGCAATTGTCCACTTTTAAAGTGATGCTGAGACTAGTCATATTGTCAAAATCTGAATTTCACACTGATTCAGTATAATGAATGAGAGTATAATGGTTTTATAGTTCATTCAACACTGGAGAGTATGCTATGCACCAGAAAGTCTCTCTCAGTGGAGAACAGTCTGGAACATCTGGCTTCATCTGAAGTTCAGAGACTTAAGGTGACACAGCCTTCCAAGTCAATGGCTTCTCATGGTTTAGGGTTAAAAGTTCATTTTACATCACGAAAAGAGAACGGGCTGACATTCATATCAGCGTTACCAGTCTAAAGAGGAATTATGTCACATACATGTGTCACGTATTGAAGCCAGTCAAAAGAATCACACACTACAGCAAGAGGCTCAATTTTTTTTTCGGTTAAACTGCAAGCTGACGTAACGCTAAACCTACCAGTGGAAAGAAGAAAAAAAAAAAAAAAGAAAGGAAAAAAATATGCCAAGTAAGGAGTACACCATGTACTAAAGCTGTTCTCACCACTAAACCTGCAATTATAGGAGTTCCTGCCAATTTAAGTCTGTAATTTTATATGGCCCTGACTCTCCATTCTCTATGCTAAAATGGAATCCCAGGAATGAGTTTAAAGGCTTCCAGATGTTTGGGAGGAAAAAAAGGGACTGCTTTTGCCATGGCGTAATGGCATAATTTCTTTAACACATAAGAGCTTGATCCTGGTTGCAGTAATATCGAGAACACTGCACATTAAAGGAGATCCAAGCCAGGTCTGGCAAATAAAGTGAACTTAACTGCAGAGAGGGCAGGTTGTGTAAGTTTATCTTGACCAAACTGCTGTCTGTCCACATTAGGCCTGTGAGCATTACAACATCAGGTTTATGATAAGATTAGATACCCTGAGTACACACCTCACTCTGCTCACCTCACCATGCCAAGGTTTTTTTTTTTGTTTTTTTTTTTTTGCTTGTTTTTTTTTATTTGGTCATGCCCACATCAGGTAAATTTTAGAACATTAAACTAAAAGTAAGTTTGTCACTGTTCCACCATTATTAAATAAGCCTACTCTCATATTTTTGATCGCTGCCTCTGACTCTGTTTTTTGTCCTTTACTGTGTTAATATTTCTATTACTGACTGATGTTTCTTAACTTTTACAGGAAGCAACAGTCTCACAAGAAAACAACTGAGAAACCGAGGACTAAAAACGCACATGGGTGTACAAAGTCAAAGAAGATTTGGAATTGTGAAATGCAAACAAACGTATCAACAAATATCTTTTTTTTTTTTTTTTTGGCGAAGGACAGTTTGGAGAGGACATGATGATAATTAAAGGGGCTTAGCCATGGCACCCAGTGTTAGCTTGGCAAATGCTGCTGAATGCAGGCATACTGTCTGAATAGCGGTATTAGGTTTGGCCACGGGATGAATCTGGTCTTTGTTCACTAGTTTTGGAGGAGAGAAACCCCTTCCTAACAGCATTCCTATGCGCCTGTGACCTGTGTAATTACACTTTTGTACTGTTGTTAGACTGAAAATGTTTTTGTTGAAGTGTGTACTTTATGGAATGAAACTACATTTCACACTACCCCCCCCCCCCCCCCCCCCCCCCAACGCCCCTCTGGCCACTTAAAAAAAACTCTTTATGATCAGTGTATTTGGCTTCTTACCATGGAGCACTTTTTTAAGCTTAAACTATAAGCGTTTCAAAATGGCTTTGTCATTAAATTTAGCAATGCAATTGATATGCATGGCGACAGTAGAATCTTTATAGGTGTAATGTTGTCTTGCTAGATTAGAAAACGAGACACTTTTTTCTTGTCTTTGTTCAGGGACTTAATAAGGGTTTTTGATTGCTGTTTTTAGTTTTACAAATAACATTTATTTAAAACCTGAATATGTGTATCTGAGAGTTTAGTTTTTAGGAGGAAAATGATAATAATGTAGTCCATCAGCATCTTCTCAGGATTTTGCCTGTTGTTGTAGCTAAAGAGTTATTTGTAGTTTATGATGGAATGATTTGAGAAGCTTATTGAATATTGTTGCATAGTCTTAAAGAATCTGTGATCATGGTACCTTGCTATGTCATTGCACCATTAAACATTATTTCTGTACAATGCTGTTGTCTTTTTTGTTGTATGCGTTGCATATGCCTGTCAGTCGGATGCTACATTTGTTTTAAATTTTTTAATTAATGCAACTGAGTTTATTGGAGTCATTTGTTTTAACTAAAAGATTTTACTGGTGTTGTTTGCCAAAGATATTTCATCCAGGGACTTTTTTGGGCATGTCAACACTTTATTCAGAGTCAGCAGAGACAAAATGTCCCAACAAGTTTTGGCATGATTCAAGCACATGTTCTAGTCCACATATGGATTCCAGGCTATCCTGGAACTCTAAGATGAACCCTGATCTGCGTAGTCAAAGTACAGTTCTCTAGATACTTCTAGAAACAATGCAGTAATGAAAGATTACTTCAGGGTTATGGTTCCGGCAGTAATGAAAGATATCTTCAGAGTTATGATTCCGGCATCATCACTATGAAATCGATGTAGCCTACGTGCAAAATAAAATGGTCCAAACTCAATGAACTTTGTCTGTGCAGGGCAGAGTGGTTGACCTGTTAAACCAACCAACATAAAAACATGGGCCTTGAGTCAAGCAGACTTAGAGATAAGCTTAAATGGCTGAGTTACATTTCAGTTGTAGATGGAGGGAAAAGGTTCAAAGTTTGATAAAACTCTATTTTCCCTGAAAAAATCTAAATAAAGACTAACATGTGACCTCCACGGGACTGAATACGGTCAATTAATGTTTAATTGTGGCGGAATGGAAAAAAAAATGTCTTTCCTCCATATTTTGAGCCAAGGGCTGTGAATCCTTCTGGAAAATTCTACAAAACTTTAGAATTTTTTGGGACTCAGCACAAAGTGCATTTCATCAATATAAATGTACCAAGTGATGTAAAGAAATATATGTGCTGTACTTCTGAATTCAGCAGTAGGTTCAGTCATTTTAAAGAACCAAGTTGTTTCATCAGCCACAAGCTGAGGCTTGTTTTAGCATATGTCTCTCATTACATTGTTTGGGATTCCATTTCACTAACCCTTCAGAACAGCATTTCTCTATGAAAAGCCTCATTAGCAACAGTCATGACTGTTTTAAGACCAGTTAAGATTAGGTAAGATTAAGATGTCTGGATAGGTTGAAACCAAGGTGACCAACCATAGTTTGAGATCAGATAAGAACCCATTGTCTGACAGCTTGTTTTTTCTACCTTGTAGAGTTTTAGAAAGTAACAAAAAAAAAAAAAAAAAACCCATCCTAGACAATATGTCATAATGTTTGTTTGCTGGACAATGTTGTTTGCACTTGAATCTTATGTACCCTGTTCATTTTATCAATCTATATCATATCTAAAGGCTCATTGTGAAAATACTCATAAAATCTAATTGCAATGTTTATCTGCCAAACAGTTTCATTGTCTCGCTTTCAACACACAAGTGACAAAGTGACAAAAGGGTAACTTATTGACGGACTCCCATCAAAGATTAGGGTTAGTCTCACCGATCATCAACCTCCGTTAGAACACCTGGCTGACAGCCGTGTTTTCCACAAGACACATTAAACAGTAAAAGTTGACTATCACAGAAGATGAAATCTAGATTAAAATGTCCATTGGCAACAGTCTATTGGGGTTGATAATTACAAGAAGAGTAAAATATTCACACAGTAAATGTCCTAAACTATAAATCTGGTACTATTTTTGAAACCATGTGATTCAAATGGTACAGATGTTTAAAAAATTCAATGGAAAATATTCAGCACATATTTGTAAATACTTGAAAAAAACATCTTAAGTTTTGTTTTGCTCTTATGTTTTGTTGATGCCTTTAAAATGTAGGTAAATAGGAATAAATCAGGCATCACATGTATCAAAATCAACTTTCGCATAATGTTTGGAGCCTACCACTCTTGTTGGTATAATACTGTAACCCAAGCCAGTGGACATATTCTATATCATATCCTGTGGTCCTTATGTAACGCAATCTCGTTCCCCTGTACGTATGAGTCATGCATATGCGGAAATGACAATAAAAGCAGTCTAAGTCTGAGTCTAAGTCTAATGGGACATCACAATTTTCCCTTTGTAAGATCTCTTTCTTTTTAATTTGCCTGCTGTCAGGTGCAACTGTGTGCCACTCATGTAGAAGTCAACACAGCTGTTAAATGGAGCGTAAATGGATGTTTTATTGTTGTTGATATTGTTGATGATGTTGTTGTTGTTGTTGTTGTTGCTTTTCATCCATTTTATTGTCTCCATTATATCTATTTTTCCAGTCTGAAATATTTCTACTACTTAAAAGTGGGATGCTTGAAAAATAACATTGATTCTGTCCATAAACAGAGAGGAACAAAGTGGTCACATTTTAGTTGGTTTGCTTATGTTTAGCCAGGATATGCGTGTCCCAAGGAAACACAAAGTTTCTGACATGGAAAAGTACTTAATGACTTCAGTCTGGTTTCTTTTTATTGCTTAGGTTACCCTGTAACAAGAACTAGAATAAAACAGAAATGTGTTTTTGAGGATTGTGTTACATCACACACACAAAGAAGAGGACAGAGAGAAAGTAAATAAAGAACCAGAAAGACAGAGAGAGAAAGAGAAAGAAAAGAAAGAACCAGAAAGACAGAGATAGAGAGAGAGAGAGAGAGAGAGAGAGAGAGAGAGAGAGAGCACATGAGAGCGTGATAAACTGAACCAACATCTGAACACCAGCCGACATGGAAAACAGTTCTTATCTTGTATTCAGCAGTGTTCTAGTGCAACCAGAAACCTGCAAGCAAACAGTTCTCTACCATTGCAATAACTCCTATCAGGTGGATTACAGGTACAAATAACTCATCAATAAAGAGATTATATTCATTTTCTTATCTTCTTATCTTTTCTTATGTTCCTCTTAAGTCCAAATTCATTGGACGTTGATGAATTCTATTCCTAGGGTATGAATCACAGCTGTGTTTTTATATTTTGTAAGAATTCATATGCCCAAACCCAAGAAACGCCCAAGCTCAACAGTTCCGCTTTCAATATTCAATTTATACACTTTTTCACTAAATCAGTGAAAATGTCTGTCAGAGATTCACTTTTGTGGTGAAATCAGTGGGAAAAAACTGTCACAGTGCATTACTGCTATGTTGAAATGTGTGCTGACATATAGGTGATATACACTCCTACAGCGGACAGTATGGAAAGATGCAGACAAGTTACCATGCTGAATATCTCATGCAGAGCACTGAAAGCATATCCTTTTCTCGATGCTCCTTGTTCCTTTTGTATCCATTGTACATTCCTTTTGCAGGCCTTGATTGCAAGTACATCTACCAATCCTTGGCTGTACACAGCTTCAGACTGCTGGGTTGACTGTGTTTGGTGGTTCCATCATACAACGCATGCCTGCAGGTGATTTAATTAACTAAATAAATACATAAATAAAAGCACATTTTAATAGCAGTTCTGTAGCTCATAAAGCACTGCAGTAGGCACGGTACACACAGTGGTAAACATTGATGGAAGGGCATGCAATGTCCAATTGGGCAGGTCTAAAAAAGGAACACAGCAGATGCAGTGCAAAATTAGTTTACACGTATGTCTGAAAAGGCCTGCTAAATTGTTGGGTTTTTTTTTTAACTCATTATTTAACCAAATACTACTTATGTGTCATGGCTTGTTATTTTTTTGCTCTCAAGGTAATCGCAAAAAAAATAACAATGTTCAGGTACTATGCCACCACAATCGAACAAACTGTCAGTTCTAAACTTGTAAGACAACTTTCTTGCCTGGAAGGTGTTCTGAGGAGCTCCTTTAGAAATGCATGTAATTTCATTCCTCTTGAAGGATGACTTCAGAACGACAAAACTAGTTTAAATGCGAATTCCGTGGCGAGCACCCAGGAATACAGAGAGACCAAGAGATGAATATTATTTTATTACCAAATTAATTACAATAAGCAACAATTGCTTCAGGTAACCACCGCAGTAAAGACAGGAACTTTGTAGACCTTTAAGAATAATAGACATTCTAAATTAAAATCTCCCTTTGGCTCAGTTAATTAGTATTGGAACTATTATAAATTTTGTCCTTTCTTGTTGAACTAAACAGTATTTCTCATAGATAGAATTTGTACAAATGCCTCCTTATGTGTCAGCTCTGTAGTTGTAAAATGCTGCATCCTGGTGGTGGTTCATGAGAACATCAACCTGCCCTTACAGCCCCAGACATCAGACCCTCTAGACGGTTTACTGCAGGTATAGAACTTTATGGGAATTTTTTTCCCATGTCATTTTTTCATTTTCACTGTTTGCCAGAATATTCCAACTATTGGTTTTCAATTGAATGCCATTTAACTCTGCAGTTCATAATATGAATGAAATTATATCATGTTTATTGATACATTTGGTGTTATAATCATTGTTTGATTATTATTTGTCATCAAGACTTCTCTTCTTTGACACTCAAAATGTGTCAACTTATTTGCAGTTGTACATTTGTTTTGTTTCTCTTTTTTACTAAAGAATTAAAGAAGGATCTCTTACTAAGCAAAACATAATAAAAATTAAATGAATATAAAAAACTAATCAATCAGTTCGACAGTCTTTATCATCACCAAGATATCTGTTGCTCATATGCAATAACAAACTGGTAATCCAGGCAACAATTATTACTGCTTTAGCCACACACACACGCACACGCACACACGCACACGCACGCGCACCCACCCACACACACACACTCCCCTGTGCGACAGATTCACCTAGTGTCAAAATATATGCTTTACCCAGTTTGCAACCTTGACTTGCATGCTTTGAGTTATAGTAGTTTGATTTGGACCCTTAATAACCTTTAAAACATCAACTTAACCACAGCAATTACAATAGCCTGGGGGCTTGGATAAAATATTTAGGCAATGTTTAATGGAGGTGTGCTGACCCATTGCCTCTGAATAATTAGACAATCAAGTGTAGATTCTCTGAACAATAGTGAGGTGTCCACGTCATTTTAAAGCAAATATGTGGACTCTTATCTTGACGTGTAACTCTTGCATACGTCACTACGTACTACGTTGCAAGGCAATTCTCTTCCTTCATCCTGGTTGGGGATCTGTCGGAGGTGAGTGAGGCCAACATTTCATTGTTGACCATCCGCGACAAATTCAAATGTCATTAAACTAGTATTTACACGATATTAACAAGTTTCAAATCAGTTTTATCGAGTAAGTGTGGTGAATTTGAGCGCAAATGGTTTTGGTAATGCTTAATCCAGTAGCTAATCAACTGGAACGTTAGGTTTGCTAGCATGCATCGTCATTGGATTAGCTTACTAGCTACCTCTGACTTCGCCAATGTCCGGGTTGGTTTTTTAGGGACTATTTACCGTCTCATCTAGTTTGTTTGCTGATGTTTGCTGTTTTGTGCTGTGCCTTAAACGGTGATGACATCGATTTCCCAGTTGGTTAGTCCTCTTTCTGGATGATGTTCAATTACAGGTCCATTCATTCTCCTGAGACTTTTGTACTCGGCCACTGCTCACAAAGATGTGCAACGGGTACATCAGGGTGTTGGTGCAGGTGCTATGTGCCCATCTCCTTTGTGGATGGGTGCATGGCTCCGAGCTTACCTTCGAGTTACCAGACAACGCTAAACAGTGTTTCTACGAGGATATCATAATCGGCACAAAGTGTACCCTTGAGTTTCAGGTTAGCCCATATGATTCATGACACTTGTTTGAAAGAGCTTGTCATCGGTATTGTGTCAGAATAATTGCTGATCATTAACAATATGCTGTCGCCTTTTTTAAATGCTGTTTTTATCGAGTGAGCTTCCTGTTGGTATAAAATTAAAATAAATGATTGTTCGGTGTGGTAGGTAGTAACTGGGGGGCACTACGATGTTGACTGTCGCCTGGAGGATCCAGACGGGGCGGTACTCTACAAAGAAATGAAAAAGCAGTATGACAGCTTTACATTCAACGCTCCCAAAAACGGCACTTACAAGTTCTGCTTCAGCAATGAGTTCTCCACCTTTACACACAAGACGGTTTATTTTGACTTTCAAGTTGGTGATGACCCTCCTTTATTTCCCAATGAAAACAGAGTGACTGCTTTGACTCAGGTAACAAACAAACGCACAACGAAACAAACAAATGGATAATTAGTTAATATGGATCTTTTCCCAGCTCCAAAAGTAGCACTTACATATTGCTCGGTATTGACAACTCCACACAAGTAATATTGATAGGTGCTTGATGACAATATGACGCTTTGTGTTTCAATGGTCTGTATTAGTTTTTGTTAACTTAAAAGTTAATATGCTCAGGAGAGACACTGTAATCTTGCCCAAAGTTATAGAGCGCTGAGTCGAGTGTCCTTTCTTTGTTCCAGATGGAGTCTGCTTGTGTCTCCATCCACGAAGCCTTGAAGTCAGTGATTGACTATCAAACACACTTCCGCCTGCGGGAAGCACAGGGTCGCAGCCGGGCAGAGGACCTCAACACCAGAGTGGCTTTCTGGTCTATCGGAGAGGCCGTTATCTTGTTGGTGGTCAGTATTAGCCAGGTCGTGTTGCTGAGGAGCTTCTTCTCCGATAAGAAGACAACAACAACTCGCGTTGGATCGTAACATCCTGGAGAGATCATCCTATTTCATTCTGAGTCACTTGCATAAAGGACTTCACAAAGGTCCACCCCAAGAGTAGTTCATTTTCCCTTTGTTGGACTCCATTCACAGAAATTCTGTTATGTTAATACAAAAAAAAAAACACCATTACGATATGATTTTGCTTATCTTAGCCCTGTGGATAAATTTAGGTTCCATATCCAGTTAAGAGTATTTTCAGTGCTCATGTGTGAACTACTTAATTTATTATGTGGGTTTGTGATGTATTTTTACACTGTTTACCTGAATGTAAGAAAATATCGCTAGGGTTTATTGAAGGTGTAATTGCAGATGTGCTTAGGACACAAGTGCCCAGTCTTCCTCCTGGAGATCTACCCTCCTACAAAATGCTTTCTGCTGCCTGAATCCATCACACCCAATCTGGATAATCAAGTCCCTCAAGAGAATATGAATATTAGAGCCTGGTGTAGGTAAATAAGAGTGCTGTTAAATTTTGCAGGATGGTAGATCTCCAGGAGGTGGATTCGGAACTCCTGACCAAGGGACTATAGTCATTCAAGTTATGACAGAGTTTGCAGACTGTAGCTATACCTCTTCTTCACAGAGTGATCACAGAACACAAACTTGGGCTTTTTTTTTTTTTTTTCTTCTTTTAAGATTCAAATATCAAATGAACCAAAATAAACACCACTATTCATTACATATATAAGTTAACCAAGAGGGAGCATATTCCCACTGTTAGTCTTATTGAGAGCAGAGACTATTGGCAGGATCTTTGCTTCTATGTGTTATATTTTAATTTGGATTCATTATGCAAGTTCTTTTTCTTTGTACATATGACAAATTAAGCCCGTAGTATGACTTTTGCAAAGGCACTGTCTTAATGTCTTTTATACTAGAAATTGTTTTAATAGAATGAGGTTTTGGTTTATGTATCAAAATGAATTAGTTCTGCTCAGTCATTAGCTTGTTGGCACCACTAAGGAATATTTTTCCTTATTTGTGTGACTGAATAAATGCTTTGGTGAATCTTTTGGTTTTGTTACCTCTGTATGCATTAGGGTAATTGGGGGCTCTATAATAATTTGATTTGATTGAAAATTAGATCAGTGTAATTCCACGCCTTCTCCGCTAGTTTTGCTTCAGGTGGCTTAAACTTGGGTCCGATTGGCCTGCGTTGGTTGAGCTAAAATATAGTACCATCTCTTAAATACGCAATCTTTCACGAAGCCTGTACTGTATTGATAAGCTGAATTACATGGCTCTGATATTAATATACCATAATTCCTTAAACATGTATATTCTTGGAAATATCCCAATCTCCTTTGTAACTATACATGCAGAGTGTATCAGGTTTTTGATATTTAGCAAATCAGCTACTGTTACGGATTTAGATTCCTCACTTGGTGCTGACAAGCCACACAGTTTAGCCCAAGAAGGCAGCAATGTGTAAATGTTTGTTAATGAATATGTAGAGGATAGCGAGCCGACTGCTTTGAGTAATTGTATGTTTTCTGTTACAGGTGTGGCTCGTGGTTTTGTTCTGACAGTCTGTTAATACTTTTCTATTTTTGTTGATAGTACCAATGCCTTTGTTGTAGGCCTGTTCAGTATTTATCAACAGTGTAGAGGTACAGGATGGGCTATAGAAAACAGAAGACATTCTTTATTCTTCTTTATTCTTTTTTCTGTAATTTGAACAGATTTCACTGAAGGTTCTGATTGTTTACAGCACACAACTGCTATGTATGTGAGTTGGTGGTAAACAGTAACTACTAAAACATTTTCATGATGAATTATTCATGATTTGGAATGAATACACTGAATTTCGGTTATTTCGCTGAGATTAAACACAATCTACAGGTTGTCTGGCCTCAGTAATTATGTGCTGGCATGTTGTTCATTGAGTCTCTGGCACTTTAATTCTTGTTTGTGCAGAATCTTAATTGTGTTCAAAATCAAAAAAAAAAAAAAAAAAATTCATGACCAGATCTGCTAAATCCCTTCTTTTGCTTCATCTGTTTAGTTATGTACAGCAATATCCAAACATTTGCAAATCACAGGGATCCAGCATACTAAATTACAACTCCTAAGCAATGCAGGATGCATTTTATACACTGCAGATTATGATAAAGTCTGCTTTTGTTTATCAGCAAACAACGGAACTATTTAAACTTTACTGCTGCAAAAAAGGTAGAAATATATTTTAGAAAATGACTTTGCGATAATATATTAGCTATTGTAACTGGCTTTCACACTATAATTATTATGGGTTTTTTTAGTAATGCACTTTTTTGTGATTACTAGAGATAAACCAACAATACAGAAAATTTCAACTTCATGCACTCTGATAATAGGAGCCTGGTGCTGCTTTTTTCTCCCTCACCACTAAGAGGCAATCTAGCAACATCATAGTGAACATTGCTGAAATGTGCCTAATCCTTTCGCAACTGTTAAAAAATATTTTGTAAGGCTCCATTTATATTATATCAGTGTCAAAACAAAGTTGACTGACATGTGATTTGGCCATTTAAATATTCTCTTACTAAGACTATTACATTTTACTATTGCAAAATTAAAAGGAAATCAAGGTGGCCATGTAATGTGCTGGAACCCTCACTAAAGACTAATAGCATTGGGTGTGCTCACTGAAGCATTGTTGTTTATCATGTGAATGTAACTTGTGTGCTATTTGCTGGAAAAAAAAGTTGCCTCTTTCATAACCATCTCCCCAAATAACAGTTTTCTTTGTTAAAATGAAGAACATGAAAGGAGGAGTGGTTTGTGCCCATTTAGGAGACTTGCAGTTGTAATTGCTGTGTCGTGACCATCCTTGGTTCAAGTATTTACCCTCTTTGGATCTATATTCATAAACTGCGTCACAATTATATCTGATTGGACTGTGTGTATGCCAGTAAAGGGCAGTGGGTGGAACTTCAGCAGGGCTGAACACTGGGTAATGAGTTGCTAGCTCTGTCGTGAGCTACTTGGTAAATCCGCTTGGAGGTAATGTTTAGCTCATACGATGACAGCGGTACTGTGTCATAATTTAGCCCAGCGTTTCGAAAGAATATAGTTGGGAAGAGAACATGTAGGAATATTATGCGCTTGTCTCTAGCACTAAAAGGACTACGTCACAGCAGTTTTTCCGTATTACAAATAGTCTGTCACAATTTTATGTTATCAATTGACATGGCTGTTTTATAACTCGCTAGCTACTTTGGCTAGCAAAGGAATACAATACAGGAAGCAAGACAAGCGGGGGTGGGAAGTCTCAGTCGTGCCCCTTGTCCATTTATTATTTTTTTCCGTTTAGTAAACGCGGTGCTGCAGATATTGTTTTTGGACGACATTTTCACAGTACAGACGTGATTTTCAACGAATTGGAGACCACTTGTCTTGAAAATAATTTTTAGCTCACCTTGGTTGGATGTCTTCTTAAGGAAGCTGTCTGCTTGCTTGTGGAATTTCAAACGTCGTCGTGGATACAGCGACAAAGGGTAGTTATCCTAACCAACCAGGTAGCCAAATTAGCTCTAACCTTCTAGCTCTAAGACGTAACGACATATTTAGATTGCTGTTAAACTAATAGTAGCAGGATACAGTTTTCACACACGGCTGGACGACTGTATATTACGGCCAGTGACACATTTTACAATTCTATAAGCTAACATCAGCTGATTATCCAGGTTAGCCAATATAAGAGGCTAGCTAGCTCGCTTAGCTTAATTTAACGAGTTCGTAGTTTTACATCTATTGAAATTAGGTTAGCAACTTAGTGATACGAAAGCTTGTCAGAAGAGGCGTAAATGTAACTCATTATTTGGCTGTCGCAACACTAAATTACTGTGAGTTAATCTGAGTTCAGTTTAGGGACAGACGCTTCTGATTGCCTACGATACTTGAGAGATTACCCGATAAATAGCATTTAGCTTTGTTAGCCAACTGTCGCACAGCTTTTGCCAACATCTGATGGCTTTGAGCTTCACTGATCTAGCTAACCAAAGGAAATATCTCATTTAGAGCTATCTGAGGACACCAGCTGAGTAAATTAATTGTTAAGTCATATAGATGCTATTTTAGGCTATCTTTGTTGTAATAATCAGTACACAACTAGCCGACAACATCCGTTTGGTCCCACAGAAACATCGTTCTATGTCAGCCTCCGAGTCTTCCTTTACACCTGTCTTCTGAAGAAGAAGTCAGAACTTGAATAAATGCAATGGATTTAAAAACTGCTGTTTTCAATGCGGCCCGGGACGGGAAGCTTAGATTGCTTCAAAAATTATTAGAGAACAAGACTGACCATGAGGTAACGAAGCTTGTGGCCGAGAAGACTAACGGGGCTACACCGTTACTAATGGCAGCGCGATATGGGCACCTTGACTTAGTGGAGTACCTTCTGGAATGCTGCTGCGCCCCAGTTGAGATTGGAGGCTCCGTGAACTTTGACGGCGAAACTATTGAGGGGGCCCCGCCACTATGGGCTGCCTCAGCTGCCGGGCATTTGAAAGTAGTACAGTCTTTACTTGGCCACGGTGCGTCTGTAAACAATACAACTCTAACCAATTCAACACCCCTGAGAGCCGCTTGCTTTGATGGTCACCTGGAAATCGTTAAATACCTGGTGGAGCACAAGGCTGATCTCGAGGTTGCCAATAGACATGGTCACACTTGCCTCATGATTTCTTGTTATAAGGGCCACAAGGAGATCGCACAGTATCTGCTGGAGAAAGGCGCCGATGTAAATAGAAAAAGTGTCAAGGGTAAGGATTATTTATTTTATTTTTTACTTAGCAACTCCTCCTGTATACTTTGTGTTGTTAGAATAAAAATCATACTTGGATTTCAGTTTTTGCATTTCACTGTTGCCATAAGGTCGTGCAGGGAGGATCCCATTCCAATCCTTGGGAATCCTCTGCTATTGCATGTATCCATGACATAGAGATACAGATACCTCCAGTACAGATCAGCATTTAATTGAACTTTATATAGTGGTTTGCTGTAGATGAAGTAATTTGACAGCCTCTTAATGTGAATCACCTTGTCCTCCCCCTATTAATTTTTTTTTTTTTGCTCATTTCATTTCTCCACATCAGAATCCTCTATAAAACATAATGGTGAAAGATTATAGTTTTCTGTTGGTATATGATGGCTCTTTACAGATTTTTTTTGTTTAATCTTATTGAGTCCTGTCTGCTGGTATTGTATGCCAATATGCTCATGTACGATTTTACCTTCCCTTCTTGTCTGTGTGATCTACAGGTAACACAGCTTTGCATGATTGTGCAGAATCTGGCAGTTTGGAGATAATGAAAATGTTGCTGAAGTATGGCGCCACAATGGAGAAAGATGGTTATGGGATGACCCCGTTACTCTCTGCCAGTGTCACTGGACACACGAATATTGTTGATTTCCTCACGCAGCTCCACCAGACCAATAAAATGGAAAGGATTAACGCCTTAGAACTCTTGGGGGCCACTTTTGTCGACAAAAAAAGGGATCTTCTGGGGGCTTTGAAATACTGGAAACGAGCAATGGACATGAGGTATAGTGACGGCAACAACATTCTTCTGAAGGAAGAGCCAAAACAACTGATAATGGCATACGACTATGCTAGAGAGGTGAACAGCGCAGAGGAACTGGACAGCTTAATCGCTGACCCCGACGAGATGAGAATGCAGGCCCTGCTAATCAGAGAACGGATCCTTGGTCCGTCACACCCAGACACCTCCTACTACATCCGCTATCGAGGTGCTGTGTACGCGGACTCTGGGAATTTTGAGAGATGCATCAACTTGTGGAAGTACGCCCTAGACATGCAGCAGAGGAACTTAGACCCTCTTAGCCCCATGACCGCCAGCAGCCTGCTCTCCTTTGCTGAGCTGTTCTCTTTCATGCTGCAGGACCGTGCCAAGGGGCTGCTGGGAACCTCCGTCTCCTTCGATGACCTCATGGGCATCCTCAGCAAAAGCGTTCTGGAGATCGAGAGAGCCGTGAAACAACCCCAGCCCGGCCCGGACCCAGCCCAGCTCAGCAAGGTGCTCTCGATCATCCTGCACCTTATCTGCCTGCTGGAGAAAGTTCCCTGCACCGTAGAGCAGGACCACTTCAAAAAGGAGACCATCTACAAGTTCCTGAAACTCCACCCTTGCGGCAAAAATGGCTACAGCCCACTACACCTCGCCGTAGACAGGAACACCACCTGCGTGGGACGCTACCCGGTTTGTAAGTTCCCGTCTTTGCAGGTGACTTCCATCTTGTTGGAGTGTGGCGCTGACGTGAACTGCAGAGACGAAGACAACAACAGCCCACTGCATGTTGCCGCTTCCAACAACCACCCTGACATAATGAACCTGCTGATCGCCTGTGGCACACACTTCGACAGCACCAACTCCTTCAGACAGACAGCTTGCGACTTGCTGGATGAAAAGGAGATGGCCAAGAACCTCATTCAACCCATCAACCACACCACACTACAGTGTTTGGCAGCCCGGGCGATTATCAAACACAACCTCACGTACAGAGGAAACATCCCAGAAAAGTTGGAAGCTTTTGTGCTTCTACACAGATAGTGACTGTTCAGTACCCTTTCATTGGCCAGAAAGGATCTCAACTCTTAAGATTACCAATCTAAGACCTCCATCTTCCAATTTGTCTCTCCCCACAAAGCCAAGAATCACAGCTTGGAAACTGATGATGAATAGAATCTGTTACATGGGCATGCACAATATGTTGAACAGATTATTTTCCTCTCCCTTTCTGAAATTACAATTAAATCGCTATTAATTATGCCTATTTCTTGCTGTTTAACAACATATTTGACATCTTTCCATGTCCCATCTACTTTGTATCTCTACCTCTATGCAAAGATGGTGGGATAAGTCTTTGATCATGTCTCAGTTTGTTGCAGTTTATGGGTAGTATATGACTACAGTTGTAAGTTTACTGTGCTCCTAGTCAGTGATTACTCCTTCCATTGCTAGTTTTGTTGAGTGGAATTGAATGCACCCCCCCCCCCCCGACAAGCATAAAGAAGCTTTATGATGTGATTAATGTTTGCAAATACCATAAGTGCTTTACTTCTCCTATGCACAGGCTACAATATACGACTGTTCTGTGTTACTGGACTGTGCCCCTCGTTTTGTGACAGCCTTCTACTCAACGTTCATCATTTTCCACCCAGTGTTCATTCTGTTTTTATTTAAAGCTGAGAGGGCTACAGTTATGGACAACAGGAGAAGTTTTAGAGTTATTATGATGACAAATGGGCGTTGTTCTTAGCTCATCATGGTGATCTTTGAGCCTGTTTTTTTTTTTTGTTGTTGTTTTTTTAAGATGGGCGGTATAACAGGAGACAGAGGTTTGTTTATTTTTCTTATTGCACAGCATGTACTTTAGTTCAACTGTTTCATCATTAAGCTTGATCTAGTTTACCTATCTGTACTGAAATACTCAGAACGCTGAACTCAGACTGAAAGTGTTCGTGTCGTTTAGAGCTGTATGAATTTGGGAAATGGGGGAGAAGCCTTATATAGATATTAACTATGTACATTAGCCGCAGTTGTGCAATTTGAGAACAAGGGCTTTTCATATTTTTTGGAGCACGTTTCGTTAGTTAATGAAACATAACAAATGTACAGTACCGCTGAGGGACTTGCACTTTATTACAATGGGGTTTGATATTTCATATTACAACGACATGACGCTTGTTAATGTCTTCATGGCATATTTGACAATAAACCTCTGTTGCACTTGTTTTGTGAGTTGTTACGTTCTTGTTCAGTTCTGAATGTGGAAACCATTGATCTACTCAGGCCGCTCTTCTGCTTTGTTCACTTTGTGCGGGGGAATTCCTTTCTCGAACCGCTCAGAAGAATCCCACAGATTGAGAATGTTCGTGACGATGACTCACGGTGAGGTATGAGCAACATGTGGAGAGAAGGGTGTAGACTGTTTTACAGCGGTGTAACGACCCAGCACGAGGCTCTGATTATTTGATTTGCTCGTCGTTTTTCTTTTTCCTTCGGTTAATTTCCTATCTAAATATATCCCAACAAGGGAGTGCTCTGTTGTCTTTGTGTAGCGAGTCAGTCAATCGGAGGAGTTTGTCGAAGTTGTTTTTGTTTGGAATGTCTTGCGTTAACATACCACGCCCAAACTTTTTGATCAAGTACAGAACAAAATATTTTCCATTAAGATTAGTTCGCATTGCGACAAATGAGACTTTTTTTCTCTTAGAATACACATTTCATTCATTTTAAGTCAAGGAACAAAGCTGACGTCCATTACAATATGACAGCCATCCTCATTATGATATGCTAAGACGTCAAGGTTTTAGCTTGCTCTTCTTTGAAATGGTCACACCCTCAAGTGAATCCTTGTCAGTCGGAAAATATTTCCCACACTTAATATCTAAGCTGTTCATTTTTTCTCTTGTCAGCATGTGACGCATAGCCTACTTCTGTTGCGCCTTTAAATAACCTTGAATAATGCCCCACTGAAAATGTGTCCTACATACAGACCTGAGTTTGGTGCGTTTTCAGGTGGTGAAGAACATATAGTTTATAAAGCAGGCCAGGATGAAGTCGACATTCTGTGAGAGAGTTGGACAAAGCAGAGATTAGCGTAGCCTGATAATTTTATATCTGACCATATATCTATTATACCGTGTTTTGTTGTTGTGGTTGTTTTAACACCTTACTTTATACGCTTATTAGTGTTCTGAAGATCGGTTTAATTTGTGCTGTTCATGTTTGTTTTTGCCCATTATCGAGGCTGTAAAACGCTCTGATAAATGACTACTTACCCGAACGATGAGCTAAGCCGGCCTCGCTCTTTGTTCTGACTGTTTGAAGTTTTCGCTCTATGCTGTTTAGCCATCATAGAAACATTGAGATATTTATATGAATATTTTATGAAGTCTTCAAGTAAACATTTACACTGGTGGATTTCAGCAATTTGGAAGCCCAGCACAGAGACTAGACTATTGTGTAACAGTTCTTGTGTAACGTTCGTAAATAGATGAAGGAAACAATGTGAGCACTTATACGAACTTTATCCTTGGGGATGATTCTATTGCATGGAGGTGGCATTTGAGTTAGCAGATTGCAGTCTCCCTAGAGGGCTGAGCATCACTAAGCCCGACACGCTAAGTCAACTGTGAAAACAGCTGATATTTATAGGGTGAGGGTCCAGACTGAAAAGGACACCACAGCGTGTTTGTTGTAGCTCTAACGGTAGATCCTGTCTATAGGAGGGTTGCTTTTGCAACGTGCAGGTCCCTTTTTTGTGTGTATCACGTGTTTGCGGAAATCTCTCGAGCAACACATTTGTCCCCGAGGACCCCCAAATACCGTCTGTAGTTAGAGTTGGGAGTCAAACAGTTTAGACTCTTTGACTATTTAACCGGTTAGGGCCAACAACAATTCTGCAAATATCGAAACTGGATTGCAAAAGGATTTTTATGATACGAAAAAATGCCAATATCTGTACATGCATCTTTGCCTTTTGTTGTATACCTCCAAATGAAGAGATTATATAATGATAATGACAGCATAAATGATAATTTTCTCAATTTCTCTAAACAACGGCGTTTTCGGTTATAGACCTCGTACATCTATAAACAAGAGTAAATCGGTCTAATTAACGTTTTCATTAGTTCAGCACGGCAATTCTGTTCGATTCTTTTTCTTTCTTTCTTTTTTGCTGTTTTCTTAGGCTTTATAGATAGACCCGCACACACACGAACAGTATTGGTTAAGTTTTGATGGGTTCAGTCATAAGCTGAAGATTTCATCAGTCCCTGAAGCTCTTCAGCCAGCAGAGAGATGAAATGCACTTACAGTGGGAGTGACGTGGAGGAGCAGCTGTTTGAGTGGGTTATGGAAGCTGTTTGTTGTCTCCAGAGAGGTCCTGTTCCTCTGACTGGCAAGGACTCCAAGCTCTGGATTTATTTAGGGGTTAAAATTTCTCTTTGTAATAGCTGCAGATACATTGGTTGCCAGAGCCATGTCAGATAGGTTTATACATCATGACATGTCCCTTGATTTAAAGTAATGTCTGTATCATTCAACCAAGTTTAATCCAAATGTAATTTAATATAACAAAGATTAAGGCATAAGTGGGCATTTAAAGTAATGTGTGACAATATAATATCTGTATTAAGCCATGTCTCAGCAACAGTTTATGCAAAAACAGAATGACAGACAGCAAAAACAAGACAGTTTGCCGGCTATAATGTCAGGGCAGTGTCACTTAGCGCTATCTATAGCAGGTGTTGCAATTAGAACTATGTCCAGGGGGAATATAGCAATCATGGTCCAGTCTCTAGCAGACTAATATTGTGTGCATTAGATGTAAGTCGTATCAACAGTTGTGTGAAGGAGCTGTGTATTTCTGACAAATGAATCCATTTGTCTTTTTTTTTTTAAATTATTTATTTATTTGCTTTGATGGTGGCTCTGCATTTTCTGATTTCCTGTTAAAATGTCTGTTGTAATAGAATTCTGCAGTAGGCGCATTGCTTGGCCTCATGGTCCTTAATATCACCTTATGACATGTCTCTAGCCATGATACTTTTGAATGACATTAAACAAAGCCTCAGGCCCATAATACTCTTTCTTGACAGTCACCAAAACCAATAGCATTACCCACGACTAGCACAAGACAAATATCTGTCACTGTATCCTTGTTATTCAACAAACAGAACAGTTTGCTTGTGGCAAAGACATTAGTAAATCAGGTCCATTGGTCTCCTTGCTGTTCTATTTAGCCTTCCCCTCAAATACAGAGGGTTCACTAATGCTGTTTAGGTTTAACATCTAATCCAAGCCCAGGCCGCTGCTGTTTGGAATATGGCCTGTAAGAAGCATTCTCGGATGCCGTTTTCCCAGTAAGGAGGGTTGTTGGAAGGTTCCTGGTATGTGGGGAAATGGCTCACGGAATAGCGTGGTGACCAAAATGTATGCACTTAGCAAAAGCTTGAATTTCACTGACACATCAAAGGACAGGATACACATGGCCAAACATATAGAATTTATTACCATGTGACCAAAATATAGGCCTATATATTTTTTTCGTAGGGTTAGCCCAGATACAGAGCCTAACTAATTTAGAATGATGGGTTTGATGCTGTAGAAGAATACAGACGTTCACAAATTGAGAATGTGATATTAATCCAGATGACGTTCATATTGTTTGACACTACACAGATATTAATATAAGGCATGCGTGTTTATTACATGTGAATTAGCATGCCAAATTAATCAACAGAGTTAAGGTGATATTTGGGAGACTGTTTTGTCAGGGCCTTTCTCTGAAGATAATATTGTCCGTGCCGCTTGAACATGTGGCAACTCTCGGCTGTTATCTCAGCCTGTACATTGAACATTGCAGACAGAAAAGAGACATAGTGCTAGATTCTTTAAGCTGTAATGGGGAACTTTGCTCTTGCTATTCAAGGTCATAATGTTGCGGAGAAATGCTTTCATGGAATCACACAGATGCTGTTCTAAGAAGCGTTGCTCATATGACAGTGATCTGGCCCATTGAGTCTTGTTGCGCTCTTGAAATGTAGCAATACATTTCCACCTGTTTAGGTCTCACTGTTCAAAACACCTCTGTGATTCATTTGTCATAATGTTTACCTCTACCATAAACACTGCTGAGGGTTTATTGCATTTCACATTGCCTTAAAATACAGTGAACCACGTTGGGAGGAAATAACCTCAACCTAAGTTCAGCCAATGTTTTGTTATAACAAATACCTGCTAAGAACATGGCGCTGATTTGATTGATTGGTGGTGTTGACTGATTGCGCAAGTGCATCCTAATATGTTTACATTATGACCACTGATGAAAGCACACATTATGGAATACTTTAAGCCTAAAAGTACATAGAGAGTGTCTTTATAACGAAAAAAAAAAACCATTCCTGCACATCCCAATACAATTACAGGCATAAATAAATGGTTGCTGCTATCGTACTGAATTGACCTTTAAATAGAGAGTAATTGAAAATGGATTGTGATCTGCCGCAGCTTGTTCTGTGAGGCATCCCACCACATACTCCCTGACCCTAACTGACTTTTCCGAACGGTGTCCTGAAACACGGGTTGAGATGGCACACATACTGAAATGTAGTTAACAAGATCACTTTCCCGCTTGCCCCAGTTTCACCGCGAGCTCAAACATTCGTGACTTCTCCGAGACCCCCGACGCTGGTCTGCCGTTCTGCATATAAGTGCGTTACGGTGAAAGATGTAATGTGCTCGAATTTCACACGTGTAGCAGCAGATTGGGTGTCAGGAAAACTTACTATGACTCGGTGGGTATGGCCTTGTCTGTTGCCAGTGTAAATGAAAACAGAGTATGTTGTGATATAAGCATCTGACATAAGCAAGAAACAGGTAATACATGAATATTTTGGATTTTTCTTTCTGCAGGTGTATTCATTTCTGCAGGAATGAATGGCATTCTTTAAGCAGCTGCCATTATATAAAATGAGGGCCTTAACAGCAGATACAGTGTGAAGACAGAGCTTAGAGAAATATATCAAACTCCACAGTTATTCCAGTTCTCGGACTCTGTTACTGGTTAGAAAGCAACTTTCACTTCAACCTCCACCAGTGAAACTCTGCTCTGTCCTCTCATTCTTGCTTGCTGAGTTGTAGGTTAAATTAGGAAATTGCAATTCCATCTGTATCCCCTGGGCTAGTTGCTATTTATATTGAAAAGATAATTACACCCCCACACACAGGAGGATGGACTACCCCCAACATGGTGTCTCAGTAATGGATTTGTCTCTATTCATGGTAGCTGAGAAAGTAAATTTAGAATCCTTGTGTATATGTTTTTAACCTTTAAAATCACTTATTTCTGCATGACGATTATCTTTGAATGCAGTTGGAATAGGTCATGTAAAATAATTATGGATACAGGTGTTAAACTCTGTTGAAATGTATGTGTCATATGTATTGCGTTTAGAACACAAGACACAAGACTCGAAGAAAACCTGCAAAATCACAAAGGTTGTTCAAATTCACTGAGGTTGTGTGTAACGGGGGAAAAAAGAAGGAAAGAACGGGAAAAAAGAAAAAAAAAACCTGACCTTGGAAAATAGCGGTTGCTGGTGTTGTCTATTGGAACTGCACGCTGCGGATTTGTTATCCACAGGTGTTCCCTAAATAAAGTTTTGCAATTTTAAAGTAAGATGGCCGCCTTGACAACCGCAATGTTACCAAACAAACAAACAGAGGTGGTTGGTTTCCTTCATTCTTCACTTGGAATTTTTTTTTTCGCTATTTCGCAAAATGCTAAGATACCATGATGACTAATGTTTGTGCTTTGAGAATATTCACATACCACCGCTATTGTTATAAGATAATGCAACAAGTGACTATTCATCTGAACTAACCTAGATGCCACAGATAGCAAACAAATGAAAAACTGGATTTTATGATCGCAAAGTTAAGGCTATTTCATTATTTCTCAGTGATTTAATTCTGCTTGACCTTAATATTTATTTGTATCTCTCATCTCCAAAAATGTTTTAGAGTGCCTTTACAGATAACTTCAGCACTGTGCCCAGTACTTCGCAGACATCAAATGACAGAATGGCTCTTGCAAAGAAGACCGAATTTCTTCGGAAAGCTGAGCATCTAAGAAAACTGTCAGTTTGGCGAAACCGTCGGTCTTATAAATAGAAAACACCGTTGATCGTTTAAGTTGTCATAATGTATGTACTTTTTTTCTCGCCACAGGTTTGAAAAACTCGAGAAAGAAAGGTCTCTGAATATTCGCGACAGAAGGAATAATTTCAGAGATTGTTTTTCTGTCGTAGAGGAGTATGATAATAAGCTCCAGAGTGAACTGAAGACAGAAAGTAAGTCTTTTATGAAAGGGTATCTAAGATTTAACGTCATAACTCCGAGGACAGCACAAGCTTATTAATGAAGGGGGCACTGAGTAGTTTTCACAGGCTGAATAATTTTATTTTCACATACAAGTCTGGAAAATGTTCTCATGTGTTAATATTTTTCTTGTCCATTAGTCCTGAGAATCCAACAGCAACTGCAGAAAATAAGGAACAGTGTTTACAGATTTCAAGGACATCTTACAGATGTGAAACCATCCCCTGAGTGTGAGTAGACAAATGAAAGCCAATATTACCACACACACACATACACACACACACACACATACACACAAATAGACAAATCACATAGCTTGTTATTTTATATTTCAGATCTGAACCTTCTAACAGAACTTCTGTTTTAAATTGGGATAAATTCATTATGTTTCAAACATTAAACATTCTGGATGTTTTTGTTCATTGCCAGTGATTAAGCTTTAAAACCAGTTATCTGGCCTGGTGCCACTGATATGAATTATATTATGGCATTCTTTTTGAAGTTATAAATCCTTTCATAAGCCATTGATTCAACAATAATCACTACATGTTTCTATTAGAAGTACTATGATGTTTCAGATATATCAGACATACTAAACACTGTGTTCTCTTTCTGTTTGCTTTGTTTTTGCAGTGATCGAAAAATTAAAAGACATCATGACTGAAGTTGAAAACTCCATTAACACTTTCAAAGAAGATCAGCATCAAAAGTATACGCTCACATTCTGTTGAAATTTCTCATTCAGGATCTAAGTGCTTCAAAGACCTTAATGAATATCAAATCCAGACATATATGAGTATTTTTGTAAAGATATGCACACATTCAGTTTAATTTTATATAAGAATTTCTCTGAGACCTGTTTAAATATTTCATAACAACAATAGTCACTCGATTTTCTGTAATAGTCATTCAAATAATGGTTTCCTCTGTTTATCATTTCAATTTGGAGGTTTGAGGGGCTCTTAAAAGAAGAAAGATCTTGCTGGCAAGAGATCGGCGCTTTTGAGAAGAAGATTGAGACGTGGTCATTGTCTGCAAATCCAGATCCAAAGCTGCCGTCTGCTCCCTCGGCAAAGAGGTCTGTGGGCGGAAACAGCGGTGAAGAGCTTCCTCCGGAGGTGTCTGCACTGGAAGCCTTTCTGCAGCAGACAGGAGGAATTCTGGGTGGCTGGGATCGGTATGATCACCAGAGCTTTATGAAAATCTGGAACAAACATGGTGGGAAAGCATCGTATCGAGAAGAAGCACAGCTGTTCTTACCAGGCAGAACAGAAGAGGAGATCAGACAGCATGAGGAGTGGTACCTAAAACTCTGCTGTCTCCAAGAGCGGAAGAGAGAGGTATGAGTTTGATAGAGAACTGATAGAAACTGATAGATTTTTCACTTTGTTCAATTCTGCAGTTGGTGAACTAATGAACTGGCTCAAAATTAGATTGATAAATTACTGGTAATACTTTGTACACATGCCTTTAATTGTTCTTATACTAATTCATTAGGTCAAGTAATTTGTACATTAAAATTATATATATGTGTATATATATATATATATGTGTGTGTGTGTGTGTGTGTGTGTGTAATTTTATAACAGTTTTTTTCTTTACATTAAAAACTATTACTTTTATTACATTTAATGCTATTAAAAAAAATCTGTCCTTTTCCATTCCTGCAGAATTAACCAGTGCAAAATAACCCTGTAGATCTCTTAGAAACATCTTTACCTCCTACTTTTCATCCCTGCTGTCAGGAATTAGTTTACATTAATCTGCAAATTCTCAAAGGCTGTAATTATGACTGACAGGCCATACAAAATTGGAGGTTGGCGAAACAGCGAGAAAAGAGTACACGACTGCGACAGCGAGACGAGGCCGAGGAGGCCAGGAGGAGGGAGCAGGTAGAGGTGGCGGAGGTGCAACGCCGCAGGCTGGAGGAGCGGCAAAGGGAGGCAAAGGAACATTTGCAGGCCTGGAAGAATCAGCAGAAACTCCAGCAAGAGCAGGAGGAGTTGCAGAGACTGAGGGAGGAGGTGCTTCAGAGGAAAAAGGATAAGGAGGAGAGGAGGAGACAGCTGGAAGTGAAGCTGGCTGTCGAAGGCCCAGGTTCAACAGAGGAGGGAACAGGAGCAGCGACTCCTGCTGGAGAAAGAGTCTCAGGAGAGGGCAGAAATGGAAGAGAGAAGGAGACTGGCAACTGTGCACATCAGACACTTCCAGGAAAGAGTGAGTTGACTTAATGACAAAATCAGGATGTGACATCAGCAGGCTTCATTGTAACCGACATGGCGGGGAAATTTCGTGGAACTACCTGAACCCAGACTCACAACTTAGTGGAACAGAGTTTATTATGAGTGCATACAGACAGTCACACTAATGTGCAAGTGACCAAGTCTGCTCTTATCTGCAGCTCAGATTAACGAATAGAGAAATCATTCCTGTCCCAAGTTATACTCAAAAGGAATGATGTAACACAGACCTTAAAATCAGGTCTCATATTATCTCTCTAAAATATTCAAATATACTACCTAAGACTTGGCATTGGCATACTGATATCAGGGAACTACTCATCCCTAGACTTTCACTCCATGGACCATGCCACATGTCCTTATCTTATCTCCATATATTCATGGTTAAATTTCATTAAAGAGATGTGAAGACTTCCAGAGGAAATCAATAATCTTATTTTTTTTTTTTTGTGAGACTCCCCAAAACAGTAAAGATTATATTAGATCTGTGAATATTGCAGTCATATCAGTTTCATGTGAGTGATGTGCCAGTCTGTCACATGAATATTAAGGTGTATGCATGACCAACAGAATGTTTGAGAGGACATGTTGATGGTTCTCTCTCTCCCTCTCTCTCTCTCTCTCTCTCTCTCTCTCTCTCTCTCTATGTATATTTATATATAAAACAAAACAACAGTCTCATCTTTGCCAAACGATGCCTAAATAGAATAGCTCTTAACAAAATGTGTGAAATATTAGGGAGCCTTAGTCAGAGATATAAATACATTTGGCAGGGTATGAGTCATCAGTGCATTTAACACTTTCCTTCCTCCCTGTACTTGAACAGTCATGCACTTGTAGAATAACATTGAAAATGACACATTTGATTCTTTGCTCTCTGAAGGATTTACACAAGCTGGGGACAAAACTGCTGGAGAAACAAAGTAAAGAAGGGGAGAAGTTGGAAAGACAAAAGAGGCTGGCTAAGCTTAAAGAGAGGGTGAGGCTATTCTGAATGCCGGATTAGGATAAGACTACTGGTGAACACAGCCTCTTAAAAAGTGTTCTTGAACACTTATGTCTCCTTACCATTCCTCTCCAATCTATTGGTGTGGACTATACAGGATAAGAACCATATGTGGAAAGCTACAGTATTTTTCATTCATTTAACGCAGATTAAAAAAATTATCTTTAGAGTTAGTGACGGCTATAAAATATGAATACAGTGAATTATTTAAACCTTGTATGGACTAATAAAACGACCGACATGATAAACATAGACAGTGGCCTATGATATTAACTACGTTTTTTGTTCAGGTGGAAGTCCACATTAAACGAGACCCCTGTAGACTGTGGAAGCCCACAAAAGGGTGGGAGGAACGTACCAAAGAAATTGGGCCAACAGGTGGAGGACCCGTTTATCAGATGTTCCACAGGTATGTAATGACACGCAGAAGTGCAACAGCCACGTGTATCTGCTGTGTTGTTTATGTGTGTTAAACTAAAAGCTTTAATGTTTCTTTCTCTCCAACAGAGCTGTACCAACCTGGAGACAAGGTCTCTAATATTGTAGTATTGTAAGTTTGAATTATATTCCTATTGACCTCACCTCCCAGCAGCTATCATGAAACACACATGCACTCGAATCTTCATGTATTATATGTCAATTGTATATTATGTGGCTTTTTTTATGCATTTTTGTTTCACATTTCTACTAATTTTGCTCTTTTTTTTGGTAAATGTTGTACATTTGTTTGGTTAAATGACTGCGCATGTGTTACAGTACTTGATAGCAGATTGAGTCACTTTGTTTTTTGTTTTTTTTTTCGATGTTAACTGTCTGACACAATGTTATCAGCATGACATTTCACATTGCATTGAGAGGCACTGTTTCCGGTTCCCCTCATGATCCTACCTGCTGTATTACTCTAGCAGAATAAAAACTGTCATTAAAACATTTACAAGTCTTTGTACAACCTGTTCAGTTTGTTGTCACATAATCTGTGTCATTGCCTTGCTGTCTGGAATTCAAATGTAGCATAACAAAAAGTTCATTACTAATAGTTGTAACCCATTGCTTGCAAAATGCAACACTCTCACATGGTGTCTTAACCAGAAAGGCGATATGCTTGCCTATCGAAACACAAAATGAATTATAAAATTTTATGCAAGGCTCGCTGTGGGTGTAACAAGAACTGGCCCGTTCCTTTGCTATGAGGCAGAGCAGGTTATATCATCTTTCCGCACCTGAATGAGTGGCATTGTGCCAAAACCATTCTTAAATTCAAAAACTTTTTTTTTGTTTGTTTGTTTTTGCATGGAAACAAAATACCTTGATGACTAATGCATGGTAAACTAAAGCTGTGCTACTGATGCTGGTATGGTAGTTGAACAGGTGGTATCACCGCAACTCATACCGAATTGACGCTTTTACTGTGGCTTTTCTAATTTGTATGGTCAGAAATATTAAGAGAAATCAGGCACTTTTTTAGGAGTACGTCAAATGTAAAGAAATGACAGAGGAGCGTTGTCGTCCTCTCCCAGTCTGTTCTATTCCGTACCATTAGATGGCAATACGTACTATTTCCTGAGAAACGTTTTAACTAAGCAGAGGAAGACGGCATGCAGGAAGCCCGTTCACATGTAAAGATGGCGGAAGAAGAGAGTACATTGGACGATATTGAACAGCTAGATTTTTTAAAAGACAGACATGTACGATTTTTTCAAAGATCCCTTCAAGTATTACCAGAGAGATACTCATCCTTGGAAACAAGCAGGTAATTAATTGAGGCGAATAGACATCTTTAAATGATTACATGCGCTGCGCTAGGGTGCTTGTTTCATTAATATATTACCAAAGTAGCTAACTTAGTGGAAGAAAACTAATAGGTATAAATTAATGTATTTTATACAGGTGCTTCCAATTATCAGTTAAGAGTAAACTGCTAAAAGGAGTAAAAAAAAAAAAAAGAAAATAAAACACGATTCTTGAACTTAAAAGGGTGATTGCGCAGGACTGTAGTGATGCTTATAGGACCAAACGTTGCCTTGCAGAAAATATAAGTACGTCAGTATTGATAAAAACAATAGTAAACAATTGTCGTGATTGTTCTATAAATGCAAGTATATATGGATCGTTTTTCGGTACAGTTTAAGCTCAGTTACCTGCGTTTAAAAATAACTGCTCTACGAGTTGACATATTGAGAGGGTCCCTTGTTGAAATGAATGAAAAATCTTTAGGCCAGTCTATCTGAAGTACATTACTGTAAAGATTTTGCATTAAAATAACTAAAAGCTTTAAACCAGTCTAACAGAAACATGTATTTAGACGAAGATATTCTGATTTATTATGGTGCTTGTAATACACTATCAAGGAATATATTTCTAATCATGACAAGTTTGGAGACAACCCAGCATATCTAAAGATGTAACGTAGTTTCTTCCCCTAACACTCGTCTTTATTTCCCCCTAGATTAACGATTGTGTTCTTTGCTCTCTCTGGACTTGACGTTCTCGATTCACTGGACGTAATAGACAAGCCGAGCTTGATAGAGTGGATATACTCGTTACAAGTTCTCCCCACTGAAGACCGTGAGTACTTGTAACGAACTTTTCCGTTAGCACTGTCCATACGGCTGCTTGGGCAATACTGGCAGTATTGGTTCTGGAAATCAGCTGTGGTATTCAGATTGCTTGTCTGGACCATTGTTACAGATGCTTTGTGAGTGATGTGCCAGTTTTGGTTTTGTCTGGTAATTAAGGCAGATGTGTATATTAGTTTGATAGAATAGCGCATGAGTGTAGGCCCAGTATTGGAAATGTTGCAACATATGGGGTGTCGTCCACAAAGAAATATATTTTCATTGTTTCCCAAATGTCTGAAATGCTTTTGATTGGTTTTTGCCAATCCTCCATGATGGTTTGAGTCAGCTGTGAAAGATGAGAGTAGGAGAATGTTTTTCAGCCCATGTCCGAGGAAAACCTGGGATTCTGAGCTGCAAGTGGTCACATTGCAGGCTTTGGTTAGTTTAACGCCTTCACTCATTTACAGCAATGTAGATGCTATGGATACAATCTTACATCGGCTGATTTGCATATAGAGCATTCATACACTCCTGAATGTTTTTCTTGTTTTGGTGTCTTTGCTATCCTAGGAATAACCATTAAACATGAATGTAAGACAATGTACATGTTAACACTTCAGTGGAATTTTCCAGACCTTTACATGTGTAAATAAATTCTTAATTAATGAATTAAGAAATAGCCTGATAACATTTCTTTCATTTGATATTGGGAGGAGTAGTTTTGTTGGCTGTAGCCCCAAGTCAAAAAAAAGTTTTGTAGTTGTTACTAAATGTTTGGGCATCCCAGGTCAAAAATATCAGTCTGTTTACTTACAGTTAATCTGTGAATGGGAAAAATCTGCCTTGACCCCTAGGCTACGTGGTATAAAATTATGTGATGTCTTTGTCTGAATTTTAATACAGAATTAATATTTAGACTATGGTATGTAGAAACACTTGGAGACACCTCCAGATAATTCTTTTTCTTTTAAAAAGGTTAGTTCACTTGTTAGGTAATCACCAAAATTCCCTTGTTTATCTGGCGCTCCACTGCTTGCACAACCCCCATCCTGCCTGGGGAGGGCTGTAGACTACCACATGACACTGTCAGTTGTGTCTGTGTTTATGTCTGGCCGGGGCAGAAGCAAAGCCACAGGGAATGAAACCTGGCTCTCTGCAGTGGTGGGCTAGCGTGTCTTTCAGCAGCACCGCTTGAGGCCTCACCCCCAAACAACCCTTGACTAACTTTACTGAAGTAACTTTGTACGTTCTGATCTGCCAACTGCAGATTGCTGTGCCTGTCAGGGTTACGTGAGAGTGGGTTTATTCTAAGCAGTTGTCTTGAGATTTGAAAATACCGACAACTGACATTTAAAAAAAAAAAAAAAACAGCAGTGGGTGACACCTAGCCTAACTCTGTAAACGCTTTCAACCTGCTGTCAGAAACATTGTCCGAAATGGAAGAGTTGAAGTTAAGGTGAGATGTGGTATAGTCTCTGACAGGTTGGACAGATCTGCAAAACAGAGCCTGTCGATCACTAGAAAGGACTTCCTGTAAAGTTAATCCGATGCTAGAGAAGTTCTATACAAGTTCACTACAGAACGTTGCTTACGCAGCTAAGGTCTGCATTGCAGAGCACTGAGGGTTCTCCATCATCTAAAGCGATGTTTTCTCCATCCAGTCCTCTAATAACCCCTGCCTTGCACATTTTAGTTTCAGCTCTGCACTGACAATCCTGATCCATCTATTCAAATGATCCAGGGATTGACCATTAGTTGCGTCAAATGCACAGTGCAAGAGCTATTAGATCACTCAGTTCAAAAGCACTAATCTAAAATATCTTGTGAACCTTAGGCTGTTTGGAACAGGCTGTTTTGGGTTAATAAAACCGAAATGGTACTTCTTAGCCGCAGTCGCAGAAGATAAATTGGAGACTCGATTATTCTTGCAAACCCGTGGAAACATTTCACATACGCTGAAGACTTAAAAATCGAAGAGTTTAGTGAGAGGCCCTGAGTGACACACCCAGGAGGAGATACTGTTTTGGAGTCCAGAGATGTGTCATACATTAGGGAGTCTTGGTTAGCATTTAAGCTCGGTCTCAATTAAAGATTATGCCTCAGGGAAAAGTACTCGGTGTCTGTGCGGAAGCGGTTTTTGTGGCATGACTAGCATTGCGACGCTTAACACTGCTTTGCAACTTATTGTGATGCTCTAAATGACATAGAGATAGAATTATACATTCCAAATTTGGAGAAGATTGTCCTGTTTAACTGAAGGCTGAGTCATGTATTTTGAGTGAAGGGTTTCTCATTGTTTTTTCCTTGTGAGCTGTCTTAATTTCCTAGATGCCATGTTTCCTTTAATAGCTTCTGTAGCGTCGGCTGATTACAGCAAACTGTTGACACGCTGTCTGTCACAAGCCCAGTGGAATATCTCCTCATATCTCACACACGGACTGTGTGTAGACTAAAGCTCAAATGAGACTGATATCTGGCCCAGGTTATTTATTTCTGCATGACAGCAAAACCCCGCTGTGCAAACACTGCAGTAGCTCAAACTCAATGCTGCCCGAAAGGCGTCTTCCTGAGGAATCTGTCACACCTCTGTGAATGTATTTTCTTACAGATCAGACTTCATCCATTTCCCTAACAGTTTTTGTTAATAACATCGATAATAATGATTCCAGATGAATGTGGATGGCTGTACATGTTTGGTTTGCCGGCCCAGGTTATGCCCAATTTTCCTGAGGGAACATAGCCTAGTATATTTCTAGTAAAATAGTTGAATTAATCTTTAAGGTGTTTTTGAGTGTTTTGAGTCTGCATGTACCGGTATGGCTGAATCTTGAGCAGGGTGGTTTGTTTTTGCTAGGCTTTCACTGTGGCTACATACACAATCATGTTTCTATGAGAAATATGCTACAGTTTGACCACTAGATGGCAGTGTGTGTCCTCATTTACGAATATGAAAAATCTCAGCGTGGACAAGGCAGCCATGGTTTACATGTTCTTTGTTTTCACAACCCACCAGAATCCAACCTGTGGAGATGTGGTTTTCGTGGTTCCTCTCATGTTGGAGTCCCGTACAACTCCTCAAAGGTATCTGCCATCCTGAGTTAACATATATACCAACAAATACTCAGAGAAATGTACTGACTGCTAAACACAGACCTGAATTCTAAACACTGATTCTAACAGTGCAAACAATAAACAATTAGGCTGAAGTGTTTGTTTTACATTGTTAATCTTCAGTCTTGGTATTCCACATTGATTAAAACTTTTTGCCCTTGGAAAATGAGCACTTCTGTATGTCTTTCACCATTTTCAGTCAGTCTGTGTTCAGTGGAGTGAAACATTTTTCAGCCATCAGCATATTCTGTTGAGTATAGCCAATTCTGAAACCTTTTATTTTTTTTTTTTTAAACTCAATGCCCTAATAAAATGCCTTTTCATTTTTTCAAATATTTTCCATTCTCTCCTCTAATGTGAACAATTGATGGTACTGTCTCGATATTTGGAACAATCAGAAAAAAATTGCTCGTACTTGGTGTTTAGTTTTTAACCTTGAGTTTTGTGGGGTTCTTCATAACTCTGTAATTCTTGTGGTTTAGGAGTTCTGTTGTGTTTTCCTTCAGTTCTCCATTTGGTTTGTTATATGCTTACATATATTACCATTCTTTTTCTCCACAGTGTTCCATCTGAATTTTACTTATTTATTTATCTACTTTTTTGGCAAATTAACCTTAAATAAGCATTTTGATCAACTAGATTACGAAGAGCACAACTTATTATTGTAATGACGTATAAAAACACGACTAATTCTTATGTATGTAATTTCCTTATCTTGCCCTTCATGGGTGCGTCATATTTTAGGCTAATTTAACTAAATGTAACTCAGTTCTCAGTTCAGTTCCAGTTTTGCTGAGTTTTCCTGAGCGAGTCCGTCCGTAGCCTGTGTATGTCAATGCATTTCTGCTGGTCTCAGGGCCCGGGGACCTCTCACCCTTACGACAGCGGCCACGTGGCCATGACCTACACGGGCCTAGCGTGCCTCATCGTCCTGGGTGACGACCTGAGCCGGGTCAACAAGGAGGCCTGTCTGGCCGGATTAAGGGCTCTGCAGCTGGAGGACGGAAGGTGGAGTTTTTTTTGTTTTTTTTTTGGCTCATCTCTAAAAAGAAACGGGCTATTCTGTCATCTCTCTATTGTTTGTTTCCTCTGGCATAGCAACTGAATTAAGATGCTCTTCTAATTCAGGTTGCCCCCCGAGTCATTGGTCATATCGAAAAGTTGAACGTTTTGTAAAACCTTTTTGACGTACAGGGCGTTAGAAAGCGTAGTTCCCACTGGCTGACAGAAGCTGTTCTGCCCGTTTTTGCAGTTTCTATGCCGTACCGGAGGGAAGTGAGAACGACATGCGGTTTGTTTACTGCGCTGCATGCATCTGCTTCATGCTCGACGACTGGTCAGGCATGGACATCAAAAAAGCCATGGACTACATCAGGAGAAGTATGGTGAGATTCACAGTTTTCACTATTATTTCAATCAGGCTTTTGCCCTTTTTCATCTAGCTTCCTCTCAGCTCCCTAGCAATCGGTCCACTGACGGGCACTAAGAGAGGACCCCTGACGAAATGGCACATTTGGAAGAGGCGGTGAAATTACAGCAGTCATCCCCATAACGCAAAAAGCCGTCCGAAAATTCCACCCCGGCCTCCACCGCGCTCTGAACTTCCCGTGTCAGGGCGAGTGCAGGAGAGCAGACGGGATTGTGGCCCGTTGCCTTTGTCTCATGACGCTTACTCTGTTGGCCAGCTCGCTAATCTCTCAGATTATATAATCCACTCACTGAGAAGGCTGTATTCTTGTCTAGTTGTTTTGTGGATTAAACAGAGATGTGTGTGTGGTTCTTAGCACCGTACCGACTAGTACAGTGAGACAGAATTCGGATTGGAGCGAGCCCAGCTGTAAGCATAAGCTTTTCCGCTATTCTCCGATGTCTATAAATAGATGGGACAATTCAGGCGTACACCCCTGAGGGGGTCTAGTAATCTTCTTACTGACTCAATTTTGGTTAGTGTACTAGAAACGTCAGGGTTGCCATGGAGAGCGTAGAAGGAGCTTTGTTTACTGACAGAATGGAAAAAAAGAGACACTGATACACTATTGATACTTTGTGTGCTTTTGAACTAGACTACAAATCAGTGAGGATGGAGTGGAGTTGTTCACTGTCATCATGTCTCCTCTGTTTGATTACATTTTGTAATCATAAGAATAATGATGAAAGTTGCAGATTACAGGTATGTCTGCCCCCTCTCTCTCTTTCTCAGTTGTGATAATATATAAAAATGACCAGTTTTGTGTCTGTAGCACCTTACTTTACCTGCAATTACACTGACATGTGCGCGACCGCAGTTGAGCAAGAAGAGAGAGAGACAGTTTCTCCCTAGCCGACACTCCTTCCCGGAGGAACGCGGCCAGTTATGCTTTCATGCTCACAGTCTGAAGACGTGGTCCATCTGGGCTTTGAGCCGTGACGTGGCAGACACCTACTGTCATTTCAGAGAGACGACCAGCACGATAAAAGCGTCCAAAAGGACCTGATCTCCCCTGACAGATTGCCTGTATAAAGCAGTCTAAGCCGTTGTTTTAAGGTGCGTAATGGTGCCCTTAGATTTAAAGGACTTAGGTGAAGGTTCTGGAGAGCCATAACTAGGTCAAATGATCATTTCCTATTGAATTACCTGGTTCTGATATCGACCAGTTATTGTCTGTCTCCAGTCCCATGGATTTTGTTTTTAGAAACAGTGCCTCTGTTTGAGATCTCACAGATGCCTCCACAATGTTAAACTTTATATTTTCTCCTATGTTTTTTCAGTCTGTCATTTGGGTGTGCTTGGCTCTACCATCTGACAGTGCAGATAAAAACAAAATTGTCAAGGGTCATCAATCAAGGAAACAAAACCACAGGAAAAAAAAAAAAAATCCAAGCAAAAGTGCTGGTCCGCTAAAACAAAGCTGTTATAGAAACCATAGACAAGACTGTAGATAACCCTTTTCTTCCTGAAACATAACTCCTGCCAGTTGTGCCCTCAGGCGCAAAGCCTTCAAATTCCACTGGAAAAGAAATCTTGACTGGGAAAACCGTTCCATTCCAACACTGTTCACCCAGTTTAACAACAACAAAAATTCATCATCTGGCACTGAGAAGCTATGCTTCTTTTGTGGTTGTTTATTGGCAGTTCTCTATTGCCTTTTGTCTGTTTATTATAATACTGTGTATTGCAATATGTATCGATATAACATTGCGTGTCTAATTTTGGCAGCTGAAGATAAATTTCCGTTTTAATTGAATGAGATGGACAGTGAGGCGATCGCGTTGAATTAAACGGACGTGAAGAGTAATACTGATAATGGGAACTCTGTGAAGATATTCTGGGGCCGTCAAGTCCTGTCGAAAAGCTTCTTCAAAGCATTGCAAAGCTGGCCTTGCTGATTGGGTTTATGGTTATAAATCGCCCCTTATTCACTTGAGTTAAACCAATAAATGCCACTTAGTCTGTTGAAGAATGGAAGACCGCTGCAGTGACTCAATATTCTGGAAAAAAAAAAAACCCCAAAAAATCATTTTGAACATGTGTCTTTGATTTTTTTTTTTGTGTTTAAATGGAAGCAACATTGCTCCCTGGTTTCAGATGTCACTCACCATGTAACGTGTTTATTGATATGCTTACTTATGCTTATTTGTCTTCCTCAGTCATATGACAACGGCATTGGCCAGGGAGCCGGTCTGGAGTCCCATGGTAAGTTTCCAGCCCTAGACACAGTTGAAAAGGCCTGTATGGCCCCTGGAGTGCACCTGCCTTTAGATTCACGGTTTTACACGCTCGGTCTCGAGGGAGCGGACCACGCCATTGTTTGAACTGCATCCATTCATTTCCCTGTAAAACTAGACCAGTAATAGAATTTCTTCAGTCTATTGTCGAGCGCCGGATCTCCCGACAAAAGGTCACGGCAAGTGTGAGCGATGAGCTGTTTGATCTGCCCTAGCATTCAGGCCGAGAGAATCGTTCTTTTTTTACGAGCGCTGGGTAAACACTGTCATTTAGTGAAACTTCCTAAAACTGCGTGTGGAACACTGAAAAACGCTGCAGGGAACCGATTTATCTCGAATAACTCTTTTTATATGACAGTGTCACGACAGGGGAAAGTCCTCGATGGTGTTATCTGCACTTATCCTTTCCCCCCCCCTTCTCCAAAAAACGTACAGATTATTACTTACATTGAGCCTAGGCGCGTATTAAATTGCTTTGCTAGAAACAACATACTTACATATAATAACTGCAAGGACTTCCTCTCACCTGTATTATTGTTATTATTATTATTTCCAAGCTGCGCTCATCTGCCAAAAGAGAAGATTTATATGTCACATAAATACTGCAGCTATTGAAACCGCTCCCGCGGCATGAGGCCGCCAGCGGCTTTAAATGCTATGTTAGCGGAGTTGAGAAAGGGAGAGCTGTTGATGGAGTTCCTACTTCAGCACTTTGAATGATGAATGGTGCTATCAGTCAAGGCTGTTATTACACGTTTTTTTGTTGTTGTCCCCCCCCCCCCCCCACGCTTCATCTGCTGCCCTCAGGTGGCTCCACGTTCTGTGCTGTCGCGGCCCTGTGTCTGATGGGGAAACTAGAGGAAATGTTCAGCGAGAAAGAGCTGAACAGGATTCGTCGCTGGTGCATCATGAGACAACAGAACGGTTTCCACGGGCGCCCCAACAAACCCGTTGACACTTGCTACTCCTTTTGGGTGGGCGCCACGCTAGAGGTATATATAACACTGCCTACCTCCCGTGGTCGGTCTTTACACTTTATGTATTTTTTTTTATATATATATATATATATATAAAACTCTTTCTGTTGAAGAGACAGTTAAATTAGTTTTTTGTTCTGTGTATGTATGTTTGTGTGTATATATGTATGTGTATGTGTGGGTGTGGGGGTGTGTGAGTGAGATATTGTATAATGGACTTTGTTATCTGTGAAAAGCTTTTGGTGACAGCTTAACTGGTGCATTAACACTTTCTGATCTGATGGCTCTCTTATTAAAAGTGTGGCCTGACTTCCTTGCACTTAAGGAATGTGAACATAATGAGTGGTGGCCTGTTTAAACTGGTCTATAATCGCCTCTCTCTGATTGGCGGTTTGAGTAACTAGCTGCTTGTTGGTGATGGAGATGACTCATGGCCTGTCTGCATTAAGAAGCCTCCTATGGGACAAAAAAGCTTAAGTGCAATATTCGGCCCAGACAGAGCAAACACACTTCCTCTACATGCAGTAAGATTATCAGTTTACGTACACACACCAGCGGTAAATATCATCTACAGCTGTTCTCTCACTGAAACTGAGGTTTTCTGAGTCTAAACGTTTGGTTAGAACAGACACATTTCATTATTTTCTTTTGCTGGCATTATATACTGCAATAACAAAGCTGAAAATCTGTCAAAAACGACACAAAGTCCGCCCCCCCCCCCCCCCCAAGACACAGATACATTCCTCAAAATGCTTCAGCACCTTGAATACAGTAATGCTTTGGAACTCAGATGATCTTAAATATTCAGATCACGTTTTTGTGGTTCTCAGAAGCATATTATCGGTTTCTAACCCCTGACTTATCATTCGTCTACTCCATAAACATCTTTAAGACTCTCAGATTCATAGCCAGAGCCATGGTTGTAAAGGTGGTCCTTAAGGTTCCTGTGATAGCTTTAAACATATTTGACAGCCATTTTCTCAACCAAAATCCTACTAAACGTATAGTGAGATATGGACTTAGATTTTGGGTCTATTGTCTTCAGTTGTCAGTAGCTCTGTATTGTAATGTATTGTTGTTGGTGACTGAAAATCTGATTAAACTGGTTTAGTGGGGGGGGGGGGGGGGGGGGCAGTAATTAAAGATACAGACCATTTTAATGCCGCTGTTCCCCCTGGTTTTTCTATGGGTGGTGTAGTAGTTAAATTCATGGCTTGAAGATACTTTCTCTGAGGTTCCACTGGGTAAAGGGAGAAAAGTCAGGTTTTACGAGGTGCTGTGAGGGAAACTCAACTGTGTAATGAGCTGCTTGCTGCTTTACTGTATGTGGTTAACCAGGTTCAAATGTCAGACGGCAGCCGTCTTTACGACCACACGTATTACCATAAATGTAATATAATTCAGCATTATCACCATAACACACGAGTGATAATATATAACTGCCTTGTTTTGAAAGGGTAGGTAGCTGCAAATTGTCTGAAGGTTACCGTGTTACACTTGGGTGCTAAATTTTGCTCACACGGTGTCGGTGTATATATTTTGATGAGCTAAATGAATAGAAACTTAAGTGACCTCTGCAGGGTGCAAAGTTAAACATGACCTCTCTCAGAAAATTTTCACCTGTAATCTCCATTTATCTGTTCTTTCTTTCTTTCTTTCTTTCTTTCTTTCTTTTTGAATGTGGACGCCTGTAACCCCCACCCCCCACATCCTTTCTTGCAGAAATTCTCCGGCTCAGAAATGCTCTGTTCTTGCTTTTGCTACACATCTAAGATTTCCACACAGATATACCTTTGCGTTCATTCTCTGCATTCCTTTACGTACATCCGGATATTCGCCGGTTGACTTGTAAAGGTTTTACTGGTTTTAAAGATCTGATTAAAAGGATCTTTTTTTCCCCCTATCATGAGTTTGGCTGCAGTTCACTGGGTGACTCTGGGGCAGTGGAATTTCAGGTTTGTTGATATGTAGTTGAAGCCATTCTTTATTCCACCCACACAGTGTTTACCGTTCCTCAGGCTTGCACTCAATCCCAAATCAAAATAGATCCACTTGTTTAGCAATGTCAAGTTGTACTTGTCTTTAGATGATTTTCTTCTTCCGCAGCTGTGGCCACATGGTTATATTTTCATTTCAACAGTCCAAAGCACTTTCATTGCAGAACTGTTCAGGCTTGTCAAGGTTTTCTTTTGCATACTTGAAATGATAAGCGAATGCAAATCACACTGTGCGGTGGACCCCCGTTCTCTCGTCTTTTAATCTCGTCTCTTAATCTTTTTTTTTTTCTTTTCCGGCGATTACTGGAGTCTGTGTTTCAAATCTGTCCGGTTTTCAAACAAGTCTGCCAGGGATTCAGCTTTTCCGTGGATCTTCTATATCCTGACAAGGTGTCTTGCAGCTAGAAGCGTTTTAAGAGTTGTTTACAAGTCAGTTATCTTTATCTTCAAAATTTCCTCAGAAAAGTTGACCAGCGGAGCATATGGGTCGGATGAAACTAGACAGAAAGCCAGTCTGACAGATTACAAGGCATGTGGTTTGTTCAGGTGAATAGTTCAACCCTGGGACTTTAGTCGACTAACTCACGCCCAAGAGGTGAATCAACCTATAATCGCCCAGTAGGGTGCTCAGATTTTTGCTCGTTCACTCTTTATGTCATTTTGAATCCTTTAAAATACTACAAGTCATTTGAACGCATGGTTTGATGATGGCCTCTCAAATGTTTGCACGCATCTGTATCAGCAGAATGAAGTATGGGACATGCAAACGATTAAATTTCTGAGTTATGAAAATGAAATTTGTACTTTGATTTTTCAAAATGATGGCATTCCACGATTTTGTCCTTTTCCAAGAGAGCAGGACAAAAATTCATTATCGGACTAAATTATTCTGCTTGTGATAAACTTATGAACAATTTTTATGTATCAGATTTTAATCAGAGTGACTGATTTTGTACATTCTATCAGCTATATTTTTAGTCACAGTTTGGGTATGCCGGAATGCTGAACTCAGTATACATAAAACGAAACACTTACTATCTGTCTGATGTGTGACAGGTTTGCATTTGAACCTTAATCTTACCCTTTGCTCTCAGCTTTTAGATGTTTTCCGGTACACGAATTTCGAGAAGAACCGGAACTACATCCTGTCCACCCAAGACCGTTTGGTAGGAGGTTTTGCTAAGTGGCCCGACAGTCACCCAGGTAAAAGACACCTTTCCACATGACGCTGGGACTGTGTTTGTTTCTCTCTGTCACCTGAAACTAAAATGTAATAGAACTCCTCACAGGGTCTGAATCTTTTATTTATGAAATTGTTACGATTGAGCTTTAGGGAGAAGAGAATTTCTCAGATTACAGGAACGAATGGACGTCTCTGCTTGTGCACTGATATTTACAATATACCACGGCGCTAGAATTAGTGCTGTCAGTGTCAGTAAATCAAAAAACAACATTTGTCAGATGAATATCAAAGGCAGCCTATTTATTAGTTTTATACAGAATGGTCCTGGCTTCTGGAAATGTATTTATTTATTTGTTTATTTATTTATAAATTTGTGAACAGGGAGCGTGTAGGTACAACATGTCTACTTTCAAAAAATTCTTTGTATTTTGTCACTTGAGCAGATGTCACATATGTACCCACAGGAGACCAATGCCTCACTGATGAATATTGTCAGGAGTATAAAGGGAGCAAATTGAATTACTCGGAGGGCTTTTTTTTTAAAAGGCATTACGCAAATTGATTTTTCAATTATTCTGCACTGAATCAGAAATTCCATGTTTCATGTTGCCATTGTCTTTTCATTATAATTGAGTTGAGATCTCGTACTGTGTCCAAAAGCCTTTTAGAGGCAGTCTCCGGAGACTCAGGGTGGCTAAAAGGGTCAAGATAAATAATTCATGTTTCTTTTAAAGGGGCAGTGCTCTAGGCGCTCATCTTTGTTTTTCTTATTTCTTTTTTTTTGTTGTTGTTGTTCAGATAAGAATCCCATGCTGTTCCTTAACTTCAGACAAGATGCTTAAAAAAAATATGCAGTCTCATCTTATTAGTTTCACAATGACTCAGCGTTTTCTACATTTCTTTAGCTCAGTTTTAGTCTTCTAACCAGTTCTGATGCCAAACCGGTAGATCTGTATGTACAGTCTGTATGTGACTTGTACCTGATGGGGCAGACTGGTGGAGTTGAGGCTAATCTTTAAAAGAAGCAGCTCTCTCCTTGCTGCTCTTGACTGGTAAAGTCTATCAGTAGCAGGTGCCATGTGGCAGTAGCTGGCTGACCCAGTTTCTCTCTCTCTCTCTCTCTCTTTCTCTCCCTCTCTTCTTCTCTCCTGTCACTACTGTCTGCGACACAGACCCACTGCACGCCTACTTTGGCATCTGCGGCCTGTCACTGATAGGGGAGTCCAACCTCCAGCGAGTGCACCCCGCCCTAAACGTGAGCGAAAGAGCCTTCAAGCGTCTGGAGCAGCTGCACCAGTCGTGGAGAGAAAGCTCCTGCACATGACAGGAGCTCTCTGCCTCCGCCTTCTCCTCCTCCTCCACTCCTCCACCTCCACCTGCCACTCGCATGAACAACAGAACCATAGCCTCTCTAAGCAATGTGCAGCTCTGACCAGTCCAAGCTCTGTCCTCTCCGGTCTCCCCCCCCCCCCCCCCCCCCCCCCCCCCACGGAAAGCTAGGCCAACGCGGACAGTCTCAACGCCCAAAACACATAGAGAGAGGGAGGGAGGGGGGCGCGATGAATAAATAATGAAGATCCAGCATCATCAATTATTGAACGTAAACTGTCGGATCGGGTGCCCAGTCTGGGGAAGTTCTTATTTTGTCTAGTGACATTGGGGAGAGATGAGGTTCTTTTTTTTTTTTTTTTGTGACAATGCAAATGGTTTTTAAACTGGTAGAGAAGCACATGGTTATGTTTTCAGCTGTTTTCATTAAGTCAATTTTCAGACTGTTTTTTTTTTTTTTTTTGCCACGGATACATTGAGTTACTGATTCATTGATTGGTTAAAAAAAAATTGAAACAAATTTCAATTGATGACAAAAAAAATAATTGAAACAAAAAGTTGTGAGTGCAGAGATATGATGTAACGTTATGTTTTTTTCCCCCCCTATGTGAAAGCAGTTTATATAGATCATTCTTACTTCAGCTGCTTTCATATCCAGGAACAAAAAAACATACCCTAACATCATATCTATTCCACCCAACTGTTTTACTGGCGTTTTTCTGTTCAACTGGAATAACGAGTATATATACAAATACATAAATATATATATATATATTTTTCATATGAATTGCATTGACTGGAGAAACATATTGATGCATCAGTAGCGTGTTGAGATGGCAGCCTCCCTAGAGGTGAGTGCGGTTTGCTGTGGTTTGTAAGATCCAATCTCCCCCTCTCCCCCCTTAGTCAGGAAGAGACTCCTCAAATCTAGATCCTATTTCTCTTCGACGTGCCTGAGACAGCATAGACTGTGTTCAACATCCATGGAAGCACCTTCATTATCATCAATATTGCCTGTCTTGATCTGCTACAGATCGGCATTACTTTTCAAAAGACTGTTGAATGTTTTGCTTCAGGATCAAACAGATTTTAGAGCTGTAACTCTTTTTGTTTTGGTTCGTTTTTTTGTTGTTGTTTTTGTTTTGTTTTTCTATACTTTCTAGAAACATGAATACAGTAGATTTCATTGATAGAGCTCGCCGCTTTTATTCACCTGTAAACCGCTATTACAGCGAGGACAAATTTTGTTTATGGAGTGTTGATGAACTAATGAATTTATGTCTTTTATCATGTCACTGTAACGGCATGCAGCCGAGGGAATACGTATTTAATGGAAACAAAATAAAACGACACTTTTTTCTCACGTTTATGACTCCGGCTCAGATTCTTGTGTTGTCCGTTTGTCAGAAAATTTCTTAAAGTCTTCCTCGCACACTACTTCATTGAGTACGTTATTTAAACGTTGTCTTTCAGTTCTGTTTCTGATTTGTTGTTAGTAAATCAGCGGAGTAAAAGGCTAATAAATATGTCTTTTAATATTTCACCAAGTACTAAATCAAGTATCCAAGCATTTTTTTTTTTGCCATATAAGTAAAAGCAATTTAACATTCCCTTATTTAAAAAACTGTGTATAAGGCAATAGAAAGAGGAGGTTTACCCTCCTTGAACCAAAGTAGCCTCGTATTTCAATTGGATCAGAGATGGATTGTCTAACACATTTCCAAGTAATCATTTCCTCAGATGCCAATGCACTAGAGATTTCCATTCTAATTTCTATTGACTTCATATGTCCCCCTTCCAAACTTTGGGCCACAGAAATACATTCAGGAACACAAGTAGACCTATAGAAAGACTGACCACGTATATTCAAAAAAGCTTTATTGTCAACAAATTCCATTTAACATATTCGACCCAGTTAGGGCTAATTTATGCGTCAGATTAGTATATTCAGAAGTTAGTGCAGGGAAAAGGCTTACTCTGCCTCCAGCTGAATTAGTTTTAATTAGTATAATTCTAAAGGAAGTCACGTGTGGATTTTCCTCATTACAATTACTGTCTTAGCTATACCAAAACCGTTGAGACAATGTTAACAGTACTGTGTAAACTGAAGAGCAAATACATGTTAATCCTTACATTTGGAGCAACTGCTCCAAGACAAGTATTGAACTTGTTGTGCAACGATATTCTCAGGTAATGTTTTTTTTTAGTTAGTGATAGTCATTTAAACCTGATAAGCAGAATCAGCATGAGTGTTACTTAATACTGTTGGAAGATAAGGATGTGCACTGCCCCCCCCCCCCCCCCCCCCCCCTTGTTTTGTGCTACAGTTTGTACATGCTGTGCTCAGCTGGGTAAATATTTCTTGTAATTTTGTCTCAAAGAAAACCTATCAAGATCAACCCCAGACATCATATTGATTTCAGCTGTAAGCCTCTTACCTCCTCAAGGAAAGATGAGAAAACATCATCTGTTTTCAGTTGAGTTGATCCTTTTTTTTTGGGGGGGGGGGGGGGTGTTTGGGCTCTGTAATGTGGCTAGGCTTGGATCCTTATTAATTGCAAGCCAGTGTGATATTGGCTTATAAATACATTATGGCAAGTGTGGTATGAGATAGCATCTTCACGGATGAGTTGCCATTGGGTGAAATTCACATACAACTGCCATCTGGTAACCTAAGGCATCCACCAATAATAGCACATCAGTTCACGACCCACGAACTATAACCTAGTTTACTGTCTTTACTGTCTTCTGTCTTTCAAATGGCAACTGGCAACAACCCAGAAATTTCCATTCTAAATTAAGAATCAGTACAACAGAAATTTGTACTGTCATGCTGTATTCGCCAAACTGCATAATTCTAAACAGAGTTAGTTTTAACATGCTTCTTACTTAATGTGAACTTGACACTAATATAAAGATTTTGTTATAACAGTAATGGAAATGTGTATAATTAATAGAGCAAATGTTGGAGCAAGTAGTGCCATTTGCAAAGTTACAGTTGAAATCACTTGGCTATCGTCAACATAACCTAATATTGTAATTACTTGAATAAAAAAGGGTAACTTAGAGAGTTTTAGATTGTGTCCCACGACTTTAATTTGGACAAATATTTTCTTCTTGATTTGAAACGTCTTTGAATGTATACCCTTTTGTTTTGGCATAAATTATATTGCTTGATGAAGGGGCTAAGGCTTTAGTAGAATCCAGCTGGCTACCCTACGCACAATAGAGCTTACAGTTAGGATCGAGCCATCACTGACGACATTGTAGGCTCGGGCAAGATCACGCCCAGAGACGGAGAGTGAAGGCGGAGTTTGTTCTCTCAGAGACCCTCCTGGAGTTAAATCAAAATTGCACCTCAAACTGCAGAGGTCAGTCGCGCAATTTTACTAATTGGACTGGGTCCAGTGCTACTCTAGATAATATCGATATGAGAACGCACATAAATTCGCTGCATTCTTCTGTATCTACAGCAACTGCATGCCCCTGGCATAGAGAGGGACTGATGGATTTTTATAGCATAATTTATAGTCACGCCTTGTCTGTTGTATGAATTATTACCACATTTCTGACCTGTCTCTAACGATAGTATTTGTTTCACAAAGATGTCGGATTCAGAAGAGATAACGGAGTTCTCCAGCATTGTCGAGCGGATAACAAGAGGAGAGGTAAGTGCACCATCCACTTGAATGAAATGAAATGTTGCATTTTTTTACAGAGACCTGTGCGGCGCGAGCATCTCTTTGGAATTGGCTTCGCCCATTTACGTAGTGGTTTAGTATTGACATTTGTTGGGAAGTCATAAATATTGATCCAGATGTAATTCATGTGGCCCAGTTACAAATTAATGGTGACCACTGTATGGCGATGGGTCTAATAAATCGTTTTATTATCCACAGTAGATAATGCAGCACGTGCGTTTGACTTCTTGGGGAAGCATCCTTACAGCCCGTGAGGTGTGAATTGGTAAAGTCCGTTCAAAGAGGCTTGCTTGGCCAGCGAAATCGATTAACAAACCAGAGCACAATACATCGTCGTCTTGTCTAACTATCGAAATGATTTTCCGTGAAACTATGAGATATGTATGACTGACCTGAGATCTCCAGGTGAAATGCTGACTGCACAGTTAGTTGGCATTTGCTGCATCAATACTCTGCTCTACTATCGCACCCACAGTGCTCTCATCTCTATTCATTTATCATTCGATGATATCACTGAGGGATATGTTGGCCTCACATGAGCGAACGCAAAAATGATCGTAATATGCACGGCATGCACCGTTATCAGTTATTAAAAAACTGAGTGCTTAAAATTTGTGTCCATTAAAATTCTTGCAGTTTCGTGAATTAATTTGTTTTAATGTGCCATTGAATTATAACTTATGACTGAATCACCGGTTTCAAATCAATCACAACAGAAATCTGATTACATTATATCGATTTATGAAGCTCTCTCGCAGCAATTTGATACTTTCCTCCTCCCCTCCTTAAATGCACTGGCTGTGCAGCATCGTTACTATGGCGATTAGAGTGTCTCCACCCAGTCTCACACAGCTTGTTGAGCTCAACACTCACTACGGTCAGTCGACTGTTGCTGACTCACGTTGGGAGCTCATCAATAGCGTCAGGTCACGTTGTTTAATTCATTCTCGGCTCCGGCTGCTTGTGTTCCACGGCACGGAGTTTCACCTCAAGAAATCTAACAAACACTAAGCTGTTAACCAGTTTATGATATCTACAATGTCCCGGCGCAATTCGTTGTTGGTAAGTGAGAGATAAAGACTGTTGCAGCTATTGTTACTGTGGCGTCCCGGATAAAAGATTTGTTTAGTTTATTGTTAGCTGATTCCAGCAGTTAGCCTGTAGCCTACGTTATTCGATATCGGAAACAAAATGATTTGAAACGAACAAATTTAGAAATTGTGTTCTAAGTAGCTTTATTGTTATCATTGTACTTTGTTACATTTGAGAAGTACTGTTCGTAAAAAATGGATTTCAAACGGTAAGTATCAGCATTTATCTATGTAGAGAATCAACAGTTGTGAACACAGCTCACTTCCCTTTTCCTCATGTTTGCGGCTTAATGCAAAGTTTTTGCTCCCAATGAGTTCCAGCGTTTACCATTGTTGAACAGGAATGGTCTGTTTTGATGTTTGCTGTTTCAGCTGTGCACGATACTAGTGGTGCAGAGTCACCCGAGCGAAATTTGTGATGAGTCTACTTGAGACGTTTTATGGGAAATGATTTTTCTGAGAGCGTCACACGATGATGTATTTGAGACATATTACTGCGCCACCACTTTGTGGCAGAGACAATGAATGCGTTTCTTGTTTCATTCAGGTACCTATCAAGAATATCGAACGGGAACTTATCTGCCCGATCTGCAAGGAATTGTTCACGCACCCGCTTATATTGCCCTGCCAGCACAGTGTATGCCACAAATGTGTGAAAGAGCTTTTGTTACTCAACCATGAAGACTCTTTCAGCACTGATGCGGGATCAGAGAACTCAAATCCGGGGAGTCCTCGATCCAGGGTCCCCTCTCCCAGTATGGAGCGGCTGGATCGGTTGGTGAGATCAGGTGCGTAATTTAACTATTGCTAATCAGATTTTTGCTATGTTCTTTGATCGGTTTCTGAGTGCACTGTAGTATTAATGAATGAGGCACACAAAATGAACCTTGTGTTCAAACAATGCATCTATTTTTTGACAATTTCTCATCAGTTTCTCCACAGCTGCTCTACCAATTTCTGAGGAACATGTTCTTCCTCTGTTGGAGGCCATGAAAAACAAGTTTCTCAAGAAGTTATTTGTTTAACTCATGTCCTGAAGTTGTTCATGTGTAAAATGTTTGATCCCTTAGGTTAAGTGGGGATACTGAAATGATAACCACACAAAATTTCTAAGGCGAAATCAAAATAACCATGATCCCAGTCACAGTTTGTATTACTAATACATAACTGAACAAAACTAGCTTCTTATCCCAGTTTAAGCTCTTTAAAACCCTTACAGAATAACTGTTTGAGAGGTGGAGCTTGTTGTCATAATATGCTTTTCACTTTCAACACAAAATCATTGGGACTGAGAACTCATAGTTCAATGTCTAATTCAGCTGATTTTCTTAATCTATTGCCTTTCTTTGAGCCAAGACCTTGCCCCTGTGGCTTCAACACTGCCAAAGCAGAATATAAAAGAACATGTCTGCATTTGTACAACATGAATTTCCCACTTTTAGGCAGAAAAACAATTAAATCCCATTGTTGGAGTCATCTTTGATTAATAAAATGTGTGGGTAACCCGTGTTTGGAAGTACATCAAAAAATTTGTGGGAATTAATATGAACCTTTTTAGTGCACTTAAGTGCTGTCGAGATATATTTTTTGTTTGAACAAGTCACCGAGGATCTCCAACAGTAACAACGGGATTGCCTCAAGTTTTCTAATTATGCTTTTCACAAAGTGTTGTCATGGTGATGAGTGAGAAGAGATTAGCTCTAGCTGAGCCAAAGACCTCGGGTTATATTTGTTGGGTTTTAAATACCATTACAGCAGTCTGTTTGGCCTGTACCAGTTTTTCCTCTGACAAATTTCACGATTGCTTGCTCACGCCTTCATATCCAAATATCAATCCTAATGTGTACTTGCCTTAAAATAATGTATTTCTGTAACTGTGTCAGCATTACGGTGCTTCACATGAGTGTGCTAATACTGTCTCGCACAGCTTCTGTGAAATACTGTGCTATTTTTAATTCATGTCTGCCACTGGTTTGTGAAACCAGGTCTCGGTCCACTTTTGTTCACATTTGTTCAATGTTAGTCATCGTTAGTTATTTCACCTCTTTGTCTGTTGCTTGCAGCCACCTTGAGAAGGTCGTTTGGAGGGAGAGGTAGATGCGGGTTCCATAATTTGTATAGTTGTAGTGAGTAACGGTGTTTTTTAGTCCCTTGTGAGCACACACTTTACTTCTATCCTTGTGTTCCCTCTGATAATAAGCTTCCTGTTGGAAAACGAAAACATGCGAAACAGAATAAAAGAACGTAGATGTGACATGGACTATGACACAGTTTTAAAAGACTACTGAGCATGTGCACACAGTACAGACACACAGCGGTACGTTCCCCTAAGTTGTCTTAAAACGTGTTGTGTTTTATTTTATTTTTTTTTAGAGTTTAAAAAGATGCTGGGAAAGTACATTTGTCAGTGAATAGAAGAGAAATGGGAGAAAAGAGAGAGAGAAAGAGGGGGAAAAAAAACACATAGGCTAGATGTTACCATGGGAATATGTCAGGACAAGAATTCCAGGGAGCTGTAGATTTTGGATAAAGGAATTTCCCTGGTGAGTTTCTTTAGTGTTGCCCCTTGTGAAGAGAGAACCTTGCTGCATGCTAATAAACAAAGTGGCTTTACCATGAGTGAGAAAACAACCAGTAGATTTCTCTGTCGGTAACTATTTAGTCCATGCAAACCCATGCCACATTACTTTCCAAAACCAAAGTTTATTTATTTATTGATATTTTGGTGGGAAGTGCTATATTGTAGTGCACCCATTACACATTTGAAGAGCTGTTGTGTTTTACTGTGATATGCTCAGTAGTCATTTAAAAACAAAACAAAACAAAACAAAATGTGCGGTTGTGATCTCTTGAACTCCTCCAGTGCAAATACAGCCCAGCCCTTCTCCTCATGTCCACCTCCCCTGTTCCAGCTAACAGTTCAACTAAAACTTTACCAAATGGATCATAAGTGTCAATGTAAGCTATGCTGCAAACCATTCATCTCTGAATGTACATGAAAGCTGTTATCCAGCAGTCTCAGAGATGTCGTTGAGATCTTGTTTTTGTAGCGATTTGTTTTTTTATTGCAATAGCGCTTCTTTAGAACCACTGAATTCTCTTAGCAGGATGCATGACATTCGTTCATTCGAATGTAGTACCTGTCGGCTATGTTACTATGAGCTGTAGGCTAAATCTGTTAATATGATTATAAAGATGTTGTTGTGGTTTCTTAGGGGAGCTATGTCTGTGGCCCGGGCGGAAATGTCCTTGCAATGACTCGCCGGTTTCTGGCTCGAGCAATTCTGTCTCTCTCTCTCTCTCCCTCCCTCTCTCTCTCTCTCTCTCTCTCTCCCTCTCCCTCTCTCCCCACCCAACCGCACTGCCACTCATTCCTGCTCCAGTCTCTTGCTGCAGTAGCAGGCTCCAGCGTGCTATGCTGCTGTGAGCCACATCCGCCTTCCCCCTCCTCCCCTGTTCCCAGAGCAGCAGCAGCACACCTAAGCACAGCCTAAGTACACTGCTTCTTTTAATCGCACTCACACGCATACGCCCACCCCCCCCACCCCCCTCCCCCCGACTCTTCCTTGAGGTCAGGGTCACTCCCCCCCCCACCCAACCACCTTTCTCCAACCACCACAACCCCTTACGTCGCTAGCCCTCATTCACGAAGCCGGTCAGCCCCGCTCGCGAGTCATGTCCGTCACACTCCTGTTACCCATCAACATCCCTCACTCCAACATTACATGAGTCACCTGAGTCAGTCTGTTTCTGTGCTCACTGTGTGCCTGTCGCAGAAACATGACGTTTTCCTTTTTTTTTTTTTTTTTTGCATCTGCTGTTCACTGCTTTGTCATGCAAAGTGATGACATTGTTTGTTTATTTGTTTGCTGCTTGCATATCCTCGTTTGCTTTGTGTAGTGTTGAGATGACCAAATTGCTTGCGTTTGTCATGTGCCCTCTCACGAATGCTTCATCTTTTCTTTGTTAACGGTATTACCTGTGATTGCCTTTCTAAAAATTTGTGTGTGAAATACTGATCGACTGTGTGTGTGTTTAATGTGTCATGTGAGTGTTAAAAGCACTGAACTGGACAAAATGTTTTGACATATTTTCATCAACAGCAACTTGATCTTTTTCAAAACAAGTATTATTGTCCACTAAACAGACCTTTTTAAACCTGAATTTACAATCCATTCAAATTATGTTCCAGTTTTTAAGTTTTATCATTTTAAATATTCATCTGTCATTTTCTCCGCCTCTTCATGCAAAATGTGTTAAAAATTATTATTTGTGTACAGTTTTAGTGAATTGGTCTTAATTTGTTCAAATACCGTAACCGTTTTTTTTTTTTTTTTTTCTTTAAATCACTGTACGTTGTTTTCACCATTTCTTGTCCAGGTCATTGTCAGCACTTGTGACATTCCCTCCTTTTGTCACTTTTGTGTGCCGTTTTGTGTGAAAGACCTAGAAACTTGACCCAAGCTGCAAGTGACCTGGGGTTTCATTGTTTTGTTTTTCTTTTTAGGTCACTAGAGCTTTCACGTGAATCTGTGCGGTTATGTGTGTGTGTGTTTTTTTTTTGTGTGTGTGTGTGTGTGCAGCTCCACCCGCTATTGTGACTCTCACGTTACCTTTCCCGCTCAATCAGGGTCTATCTCTTCCCCTGGATGGAGGCGTTCCTCCGTCACGCCCCGCGTGACCACATTCCCCTGCCCGGGGTGCCAGCACGACATCGACCTCGGCGAGCGAGGGATCAGCATGCTCTTCCGCAACTTCACGCTGGAGAGCATTGTGGAGCGTTACCGGCAGGCGGCCCGCGCCGCTGTGGCCATCATGTGCAACATGTGCAAGCCCCCCCCTCAGGAGGCCACCAAGAGCTGCATGGACTGCAAGGCCAGTTACTGCAACGAGTGCTTCAAGCTACACCACCCCTGGGGTACCCCCAAAGCCCAGCATGAGTATGTGGGCCCCACCACCAACTTCAGGCCAAAGGTATGGGCCAAGAAAGTTTTTTTTTTTTTTTTTTTTTTTTTCCCGGCTTGTACTTTGTCCTCATCAGAAGATCAAGGCACTCATCCTTTGTGGTGTCCTATTGTTCTGTAGGTTTTTATATCTGCCCTGAATTGACACTTGATTCTGTTACTCAGGGGTTAACCATGAGCAGAATCAGTTGTTTGTGTAGTTTTGAAGCAAAAGCCTGCATATACAGCAGATGTAAGCAGTCTTCTGAAAACTGCAGTCTCATCACCTTTGGACCTAATACACTTAATAGTCCTGTAGATTTTTGTATCTGCCCTGAGTTAACACTCTTGAATCTGCGAATCACAGGGCTTAACATGAGCTGATTCAGTTTCTTTTTTATGTGGAGTTGAAGCAAAAGCCTGAATATACTGCAGCTCTCCTGGCAAAAGGTTATGTGCTCTTGATATACTGCAGAGGAGATTGGAGTGCCATTGCAGACATTTTAGAGACTGACCTTCAGGGATTTTGGATGAATATCCCGAGACAATGGTTTATTTGAGAACTGGGCATTGACTTTAGACACCTCTGTTTGCTTTGAATCGGGCCGCATTTGTCTAATCTAATTTAAAAGTAACTGTATAAGCGAATTGTTGATGTGGGATGACTCAGGAGAAAGGAAGACAATGGCTTTACCAGTTAGTCTTAAAATGTCGACCGATTTCTTTTTCTCTATAAATTTTCTCGGCGGGAGCCTGTTCTCCTGGGTAGGGTTGATTTTTGGGGTAGAAGCAGCTGATTATATGCAAACTTGAGACAAAAGGATTAAAAACTGCATTGTCATTGTGTTGTTGAACTCAGGTGCTGATGTGTCCTGAACACGAAATGGAGAAAGTCAACATGTACTGTGAGGTCTGTCGCCGTCCCGTGTGTCACCTCTGCAAGCTTGGGGGTTCTCACGCTAATCACAAAGTGACATCCATGGCCAGCGCTTACAAAATTCTCAAGGTGTGTGAGGTCAAGCTAACTGCCGACTCAAATGCGCTGAACTAGCAAGATAACTCATAGAAATACAGGCCATCATTTCACCACAAGCCAAGAGCAGTGAGTGAATCACCAGGATATTTTAAACTGAGGAGACCAGGGTTGAAGTTAAGTCTAGTTTATAGATGCACACACAGACCTTAACTTGTATGGTTGTTTGTGGAGGCTTTGGTTTCCCATTTTTCAAACCCTCATAAAATATTGAGTGTTGTACCTGGCATTAGCAGCAAGTATTCAGAAGCTCATATTTCTATTCAGTGGATGTAACCAGGGTTCACATGTGTGTACCTCCCCCATTCGCCATATAGCTCAGTCACCCAGTGAATGTGAAGGGGCCTTAGGGCAGCTCTGCATGGGTCAGTAACACAAGATGACTGTGCGCATAAGGCACTGATTCATTCAATTTTAATGCAATCATTTGTATCTAATAATGTTATATCTATCAGACCACTCGCTGTCCTCTCATAAAGGCCGTATTGAATGTCCCGGTCCGTCCGGAGGTCTTGGAAGAGGCAAGTTTTCCGTCCTGTGGTTTGACTGACTTTGCTTTTAATGTCAACAGGAGAAGCTATCGAAGAGTATCCATTACTTAATCAGCAAAGAGGATCAGGTCAGGAGTCAGATTTCTGAACTGGACGTGTTGATTCGTCAGACAGAGGTAAACAGTGTTTTTGTAAACTCAAGAAGGAGCTCATTCCTCTTGTTTGTCTGTTTAATGGTTTTATAATGTTTTACAGCATTTAACACAGTTCGATTTTGCCTAGACCACAATAAGACTTTGTTTTCTTTTTTTGTGAGTGTTTTTTTGTAAAAGGAAAAATGTTGTCCTGTTCAGATGCTAATCCTCATCAGATCACAGCCAGTGACTCAAAGCTTGTGTTAAAATATGTATTGCCTGCTCAGACAACACACCTGACACAATCAGTTCTCTTTCTTCATGGATCCCTGTCAGGAATAGTTACAGTAATTATCACTACCCTAAGGCCCTATCAAGTGTCAGAGCCATAATTTGTATGTACGAGTAGGTGAGGAAAGCTTAAACTAAATGACAAGGGTGTGAGATGTCAAAAAATAATTTAATTTACTAAATGAAAAAAGATAATATGCATTTTTTTTTAAATTTCTCAAGGAAAATGGACAGTTGGCGGAGAGGAGGGCGAACGAGCACTTTGAGCGTCTTTTCGAGACGCTGCAGGAGAGGAAAACCGAGATGCTTAGATCCATCGAGCAGTCGAGAAACAGACGCCTCGACAAGCTCCGTGGCCAAGTGGATGAGTACCAGGGTATGCTGGAAAACAGTGGACTGGTGGGTTACGCACAGGAGGTCCTGAAGGAGACCGACCAGTCCTGCTTTGTCCAGACCGCTAAACAGCTGCACATCAGGTTTGACCTGTTCTCCAGAATTCCCTGTTCCCTGAAAAAGCTGTTTGGTCAGTTTGTTTGTTGGATCCTGGTTATTTATTTTATTTATTTATTTTTGTTATGGTGAGAAAAGCTACTTACCAATTAGGAGTTGTATCTTCAGATCCTGTGTTACTGTGTGATGCAGCGTTTGGCCTACGTGCATGTAAGCAAAGAGTTTTCTGTCAACGACGTGCATGGACAGATTTAAACCACAAAACCCATTCAGGGTTCGTGCTTCTCGCGCTAATCCTGATAATTGATCTCAATTAGTCATAAAGCAGCTTTGGAGATTCACTACGCTGTTGTTCTCCTCATCACTTTCTCCTCAGATATGGCTTGTTTGGTATAGTTACCTGCAGTAAACTCCCTGCCCAACCCCCCCTCCCCCGATTGTGGTTTTAACACGAAAAACCACACTAGCTTTTACGTAGAACATCTGATCTGCCCAGTTAAATGAGCCATGTTTGGTTTGCTCTCCTTTCCGTAGGGTTCAGAGGGCCACGGAGTCACTGAAGACCTTTCAACCGGCGGCCAACTCCTCCTTTGACGAATTTATCCTGGACACATCAAAGGAGGAGGCCCTGTTGAAAGACTTGTGCTTCGACGGAGGTAAGGCAGAGCTTAGCTCCTTTGACTGACACTTTCACTCATTGGCATGCAAGCTCGCTTCCTATGGCTGCCACCAGAAGCTCTTTAATTGAATAAGCTGTTTATGCTCTTAATATACCCAAAGGATTTGGGCACTGAGAGCTTCTAGTCCTTGGTGTTGCATAATGACTTGCATCCTAGCTGTGAAACAAAGGAAATCGTTCAGTCTATTGTCTGTAATGAGTCCTCTGGAAACTCTCACATCACAGTGACCTTTTTTTTTTCTTTAACATGCGTGACTTTCCTCACAGGATGTTTTTAATTAACTGTAGAACAAATAAAATGTGACCTTAAAGGACATTGACGGAGCTTCTGGAGCAAATAAAAAGAAAAGCTCTTTTTGCCGTTCTATAGATATTTATTGGATTAATGAAAGGCTTTAATGAAATCTCTATTCCTGTGAAGAAGATCTTTTATTGGCTTTGGATCAGGCTTTTTTTTTTTCATTGACCTATACACTTGATCTTTATCTGTTAGCGGCGGCTTTTAGTGTGTTCTCCTTGAGGCCGGGCCAGGCCCTGGAGGGAACACGTTCTCAGGGGAGTGCCTGGAAGGGCCCATTCCCAGAGCTGTGGGTGAGATTGGATCCTTGTTCAAATGGACCAGATTAAAGTCCCCCACATGGCCAAGATGCCAGATACCACGAGGATGCCGGCTGTTGTTGAATAACCACATGCACTTAAGCACCCGTTCTGGATTTGATCCGCATCCAGTCACGAATATTTTTGTTTATAATGTTACACATTCACTCCCTGTGTCATTGCATTGTGGAAATAATGGAATTGCACAAGGGTGTTTTCCACAGTAGGAAACAGCCTAAGAGTGCTTTAATGGAAGGTGTTCTACCAAAGCCAAAATTGACCGAAAAGGTACAAATTTTGGATGATGCATGGAATTTAAGTGATGGTTTTCCATCTCTCTTTTTCCTCACGTTTCCACTTCAGCATTTCCAGGCATTCCCACCACTTACTGGAAGCTCTTGCTAGTAAATATGAACCAGTAGAAATGCTTCCTAATGGGTTTTAACGACGGTTTGGATATCAAATCTCATTAAAATGCTAAGCTAATGATTTGAAAATGTGGTGGAAGATCCTTCCAACAGAGATTCCCTGGATCGATGCCTGTGTTGGTAATGGCTGAAGATGGATATAATGCACTTTTTGCATGGGAGGCAGATGCCGGCCATAATTAAATCGACTGTCGGGGAAACGCAGACGGCGCAAAAAAAACAGTCTTCGCTACCGTCCCCCGCAGTCTCGCGATTCTGATCGGAGAGGGTTCGGTGGGGTGCTTTCTCGCCGATGTCATCTTTAGAAGGTCTAAAGTGTTCTACGCATGTGTCTCGGTGGTTCTGCCAAAGCAGACCTAATTCATCTGTCCTTTTCTGGCCTTTGCCGTATGTCTCTGGTGTCGCAGTGGGCTCACCGTCAGTGCGAAGCACAAGCACATGCCTCTGCTGTCGGCCTTAATGCATCCTCTGTTCTGATCAATAGCTTAGTTATTCATGGGAACAGCTTTTCGGGCCCTCGGCCTGGAGCTCTGGCAGCCCCCCACCCCGTCCGTAACAGGCAGCGTATCCACGGAGACGGCCCGAGCTCGATCTCCAACCCGCGGAACCCGGATCGATCCTTCAGACGGTGACGGGATGATTTGAGTCGTTTCCAAGGAGAAACAAAAGCTGGGCTCTCTCACTCTGTGTCTTTTAGTGGGGGAGTGAACTGTGTTGGTTACATTTCACTTGACTTGAGACAGTGACGGTGATTTAACATGGAGGATGACTTTGCTACAGTATAAAGACTAGTCCATTAAAAACTCCTAATGTAGTGGGGAGGCTCAGTTGGGGCCTTTTTTTTTAATGTAAAGGAAAATTCGTGGTGTTAAATTACTTGACTACTGGCCAAGTTCAGTTGTATTAATGGACACACACTGTGACTGGAGTGCAATGTGTAATATACCTTTGTGTATCGTTGACCATGGCAAAGAAACAAAGCATTCGTCCTAAATATTTCAATGTGATGGCAAAGAAACAAAGCATTCGTCCTAAATATTTCAATGTGAAATCAGACAAAGCATTTTAAGCCCTCTATACTTAGTTTCTGCTGCTGACTGATGTTGCTAGCGCTCCTGGATTTGCTTGTGCACTGCTCCCTCTGACAAAAACAACCTAGAAATTCATCTCATAAAGAGTGTATTGAAGACTCAGTGCTGTTTCAGTGTTGCTGTGTGTCTTTTTTTTTTTTTTTTTTTTTACAAACATACTCGACGAAAGAAGATCACCCTTACCCCTAACCTCATTCAATGTATTTATCCCCAGTTCCTGACCCTCCCATGATCGACCTGTCTCGGAGTCGCGTGTATAACGAAGGCCTAATTCACTGGAGGCTCCCGGAGGACACCCTACCCACGGACCACCACGTCCTGGAGTACAGGAAGGTGGACTCAGAGGGCGAGGGTCACTGGCAGGCCGCGGACAGGGTGTACGGAGCCAGCACCGTGGTGTGCGACCTAGACACCGGCAGCGTTTACGCCTTCAGAGTCCGCAGCTGTCGTAACACCATGCATAGTCCCTACAGTCCCGAGGTGACTTTCCACACTCCGCCCGCCCCTGGTAAGGACCCGTCCAATCAGCACACTTTAGCTCCTCTTAATTCCACTCTCCTCATTAGCGAGGTCAGTGTTTGAGAGGGGATTATTAGAGACCAACTAAAGTACGTTTATTTTGTAAGCAGTCTGTTCACATACCTGCCTTCCAAATGAATGCCGGTAGATTATTCAGGTTCTGAACTTTGACAGTCGGCAAGTGTAGTCTTGTACCGCCTTACTTAAGTCTCCAGAATATGCCGGCTCAGCGTGTGCTGTCAGCAATTCATTAAATCATCATTTAGTCAGCTGGCATCACTTCTCCTCTTCCACGCCTCTTTTTTTAAAATCATTTTCTCTTGGGTAACTCTGGGATTTTCATTCTTAGTTAATAACCAGTAGTCTTTTTTTTTATATAAACTCTTTAGTGCTTTTGTGGTATTGCACTGTAAAACTGGTGGATTTCAGAATACAATATAAGCTTATTTATCCCTTTTTCCGGGTCTGTCTGCGCATTTGGCACATTAGGAGATTACAAACAGACAGATGCTTGTTTGGTCAGAGTCTATTGTTGAAATGCACAGTTATTGTGAGGCACTCATGTCTGTTAGGTTCCTTTATAACTATGACTAATCTCATTAGTTTACTTTCAGGCAGTTACAGTTCGTTTGTTCAGACTAACTGTATATATTGCACTTAGGCTGCCATCTGGAAATGTCCCTCCTCCATTGGTCTGTTACTGTCTTTTTTGTTTGTTTGTTTGTTTTAGTCTTAAACCAACATTCTAACAATCTGTTTAGCCCCGGGTATTTAGGTAATTCTTTGATGGTGCATTAGCATTCTCGCCGAAATAAGCCACACGTTTATATAGCCTATGTTGTAGTTAATCCGTCAGATTTGAGGATACAGTTTTTTTTATTGTGTGTGTGTGTGTGTGTGCTTTACGCCTCATTGCTCCTGCATAAAGCAGAAATGGCAGGAGACAGCCCGCTGTAAACGAGGCTTGTTTTAGAACTGCATTCCTCTGTTCCGTGGGACATGTAGGAGCCGATGCGCGGTGCGTTGTTAATGAGCTGGAATTCTGGGTCACCACGTCGCTGTTACAGACAGATTTTCTTTCAATTTTGTCCCCGCCACAACAGAACTGTTGCTGTTTGTGTTTGTGGAAATAAGAGAAAATACTCAGAATTTTAAATGAGCTCCGTGACTAATATGATTGTTTTCCATACCATTATGGTGAGTTACGGTGATTTTTGATTGTACTTACGAACAGAAAGTGTTTTGGTTTGCATCTGGGTTCATGTGTACATGGAGCACTTTATAGCGTCTTTGCAGTAGCGCTGCTAATAAAATTGCTGAGTCAGCTGCATCCTTAACTAGACCATTAGCTGTGCTGACTCTCATAGCAGAAGTCTCTGACCTCTAAAAGCCCCTAAATGAGGAAGCAGTCACTTCCATCCTTAGCCTAGAGCAAAGGAGAGGGCACTAAAAATTCCCCTTTCTGAGTGTGTGTTACTCAATGTTATATGTGATCTCAAATGGACATGACATGTAAAACATAAGTATTCTGTGGTATATATGATGATGGTTTTGAGCTCTTTGCCTACCGATTTTCTGTTTTCTCTATTAAGAGAGATAAAATGAAGCGTCATTTTGTCCCTTTGAAGGTTCTCTCTCTCTCTCTCTCTCTCTCTCTCTTTCACCTTTGTTTTAGTGTTTGGCTTCCTGTTTAATGAGAAATGCGGCTTCAGCGCAGAGCGACTGATGTTGACTAAGAGGAGAGATTCGGTAGAAAGCGTCGCCGGCATGACCTTCCTTTTAGCCGCTGAGCGCGTGCAGACAGGAAGTTACATCTGCCTGGATTACATCATCGGTGACACGGGCATCTCTCAAGGCCGTCACTTCTGGGCATTCCGTGTGGAGCCCCACTCGTTCATGGTGAAAGTGGGCGTGGCATCTGACTCCAAACTTGCGGAATGGTTTCACAACCCGCGTGACACTAGCAGCCCCAGGTAAGGACACAAAACACGAACTCCTCAATCAAGGACGATTAGTCTGTAAATGTCTACCAGATTACCCCTGAAACACACAACTATGGTACGCTACTGACTACGCTGCATCTGTAATGTGCTGCACACTGCTGATTATTACAAATTTGGTAGTTGGTTGCCCTGAATCAATAAATAATATGGTGTGTCCACACTCCTGTATGACAATGTATCCATTCCTGACAACAAGTTTCACCAAGCGCTGAATAAGGACAAAGGAAAGTGTCATGTTTTTGAACTGCTCAAGTGTATTAGTGCCTCTGAACTCTGATTGCACCCAGGCAGGTGAGATGACTTAGAGCGCTCACAGATTGTATTTCAGAGTGTGCACACTCCTCCGCTGAGCCAACTGTCTCTGTAACAGGTATGACCACGACAGCGGACATGACAGCGGCAGCGAGGACACGTGTTACGAGCTCTCGCAGCCCTTCATGCTGATTACCGTGGGGATGGGCAAGCTCTTCATACCAAAGGCCTCGGTCGGTGCCGCCGGCGACCACGGCAACCGCGTGCTTCCCATGCCCCAGCGCGTCGGCGTCTGCCTGGACTACGACGCGGGCCGGGTTTTCTTCTACGACGCCGACAGCATGCGCTGTCTCTACGAGAGGCAGGTGGACTGCACGGGTACCATGTACCCTGCCTTCGGTCTGATGGGAAGTGGTGCAGTTCACCTTGAAGAATTCATAACCGCCAAGCGACTCTCTTACATGTGAAAGTGGCTGACTGGTCCTTCAAAATTCTCAACACCCGCCTATGCTCCTAGCTGTCTGTGTGATTGGTTGGTTTGAACCTGGTCTTTACTGTTAATTGGTCTTTACTCTTATCTCTCTTATCTTTGTACAACTGATTATCTATGTCGTAATAGTCCCGTAATACAGTCCAGTAAACCGTAGGAAACATCGCTTCAATGCCCTTGTGCCTTTTATGAGTAATCAAATATTTAGGAGGTGCTCTGAAATCGATATTAATGCATTTATTTCATGTAGGAATGGAGAATTTTGATGTACCTTAATGCAATGAAAATACAACACAAGGCTCACAAACACGGTATAAACGGCAGCGCATGTTGACACCAGATTTCTGTTTCTATTTCACTTGTAAAGTTATAGTAATAATGTTTAACAAGATTTGTATCCGTTATGATCTAAACATCTTGTCTCTTTGCACGTAAGAGGTTACTGAGCACTACCTGATTTCTATGTGCACTAATCACGAACACTTTCTTTTTTTTTTTTTTTTTTTCATTTTTGATTGTGGCAAAGTTATGCCGCTCCACACACTGAGTTGCAGTCTTACTGGGAATGTTGAAAATGCTATGATGAATAAATGTCTTGCAGTGAAATCGTATGTAATCGTAACGGTCTGTCTTAAAACATCAGGTCAAAAAAAAGAAAAAAAAAAGACTTGTATCGGTTTGTAACATAGTTAAAATACTGATCACTTGTTTTACGCTGAGTGAAATCAGCACTGACCGTTTTCCACCTTAAGAATGTATTGTTTTATGACAAAGTAGCATTTAATCACCTTAGCGCTGTTACGAGGTACTACTGATATCAAGTCTACCTTCACACTGAGATGAGAAGAGTATAAGGCAAACTGAGCACCATCACCAGTGCAAATACCATGGCAGTTTGAGTGGGCGTTATTGATATGGCCTTCAATGAGTCACCTCTGACCTTAAGATGTTGCTTGGTCAACCAGGTCTCTGGCTCCACTTTAAAGGGACGTCTTTTGTTTCGTGATGGATGTAGTTACAGTGTTGTTACCTCAGGTTTTAGCCCAGTGGGCTTCCTGCTAGCTACCTCCTTACAAACCCTTAACTTTTTAATAATCCCATTTGCCCCCCCCCCCCCCCCCTCCCCAACTTCTCTTTCTTAATCAAAGAGGCATAGCTGATGCCTGTTAGAAGCTTTGGAAGGTTCTCTATCGAAGCTGGACACCTAAGATCTACCAAATCAAATACTACAGTGTCCTTATCACTTTTCGACCGTGATTTAAATCAAGTGTATCTCCAAACTGTTACATTTACAGGTGTCTTTAACATTTCCAGTCAGATGTCACATTCATAGTCTTCAGACTGACATTGTAAAATTGACTAATATCATCACATTTTGTTTGAGAAGGAGACTACCTATTTCAACTCTTTTTTTTTTGTTTGTTTTTGTTTAGTTGAAAGAATAGTTGTTAGAATTTAGACAGCTGACTCTAAAGGGGTATTTTAAATCGGCCGTACTCTAAAGAGCGTTTTATTTTTGGTGTGTGTTGTGTAGTGAATTTTAATGTTGAGTGTCCAGAAATGTATAATTTAGATTTTAATTTGTTTGTCTGTAATACTTTTTTAAGAATCATGTAACAAGGTTTTAGTGTCATACGAGTACTAGTAGTGATTGAGAGATTTCAAGACAACTCTGTGAAATTCGTGCTTATACTGTAATTAAGAACCATACTACGCTCTACCATTTTTTTTTTCTTTAAGACACTACACAGTTATACTCACATTTCTCTTCCAAGTTGACTGTTACCATGCACGCTCTTTTTTTTCTTTTGGTTTCGGGGAAGAAACTATGCACAAGGTTTGCAGGTGCTTTTTTTTTTTGTTCTCGTCACGTTGCATTGTCACAGAATGTAAAACATTTAGGGAAACAAATAACTAAAATCTTTTTTTTTATTTTTTTTTTAGCTAATTATCTGCAGTAGCATTTTAATGCAATGTCTTTGAAACACTTAAAAGTTGTAGATTTTGCTTTTGAAATTGTTCGATGGTAGAGCTTTGAGCTGTAGTGAACTGGTCCTGCTGAGTGGTAATTTTAACTACTTTTCTCAAGCTAGCACTTTATAGCATGTTTGCCACTTGGCTGTGCGTTGGTCTGCGTGGGTTGGTGTGCAATATATCTTTGACCACTGGAGATACTGTATTCTTTTATGGATGTGGGTATGATGTTTGCTCTTTGTCAGTGTTAATGCTTTACTGGAAGAGAGAGGCTATTTCTGTCACCTGTATCTACACTGTTTTTTTTTTTAATTTGCTATTTTGGGTTTTATATCAAATAAATTAGTGATTTTGATTTGATTCGTAAGCTGTTTTTCTTCTTACTTGTTTTTTCTTTTTCCATCTACAAATGAACATTGCTGTCTTTTCAGAAATGTACACTAAAAAGATGATTGCAGAATGATTGCAGAAGCCAGTCATGATAAGACTGACTACTGATTTTCTGCTTTTATATACATGTCATATGGTTTTTGGTGTAGGATATGGTTGATAGTTAGAGTGATATCTTTCTATATGATGATCTAAATAATTTACAATGGAAATTTGTCAGCTTTCATGTGCCCCCCTTTGAACAGTGAGAAGTTCTGTGCTTTGCGTTTTGCTCACCTTTTGTTCAGATGTTAAAGGCAAAAGATAAACCTCCCCTACTTACAAAGCAACAGGGACAGTACATGGACTTAAAAAGAAACTCACTCCTAACTGCAAATTGCAGTAAACACAACTCATTATCTTATGTGGAATGTAACAGAATACATGTGCAGCCAGCTTCAAGAAAGAGTACAATTTCTACCAGATAATGGTTTTTATTTGACCTCATAAAATATTGAGGGTATTGTTGTTAGCTCACACAGACAAACTCATGACCTCACAGCAGCAATGAACTGATTGTTAGCCTTCCCGTTAGCCCTTCTGAGACAAAAAATGACTGAATAAGTGCGTAATAATACCATTATACTAAGAGGAGATATCTTAATATTAGTGATAACTTGCTATTTCATTCAGATTTTTTGGAAGGGCCTAAAGGAAGAGGCAAAGGATTGATTCCAGACTGATCAGCTCTTCTGAGTTCTACTTCCAACCAATCATGTCCAACTACTTTTGTACTGTCCTGCCCTCTATTGGCTTAAATACACAATGCATCAATTGATCAGTGGTTGCCTTTAGAGACCTCCTTATTATCTCTGCCACTGATTCAAATACTTAATGCTCAATATTTATTGTTTTTGGCACCTCCTAGGTCTCACACTCTAAAAATAATATGTAACAACTTAATTCCATTTATAAAGATGACTGAAATTTTACTTATAGTCTCCTTTCTACAAATAAACGACAGAAAAGCCAGAATGTTGTAGACTAAAGTTTAAACAGAATCACTTCACTCTATACTGCATTTCACAGCACACATTCACGTATGTAGTGTTACTCTCTGTTTGACAGTTAAAAAATGAAGAAGAGGTCAGATAACACCACACTGCTGGCGGTCGAAGTTATTGTTTTACTAGTGAGGGGAAAAAACAACAGCAGAAGAGATTATGGAACAGACAGAACCAACTCTTGGATAAGACTAAGGTATTTTGACCTTTCAGACTAAAGTGGTGGGTATCTCTAACAGGCTTGACTTTGCTGAAGAATGCGAGGCATTCTGATCTCATGTAAGTTCGGAATTTTCATAGCCTTATCTAAAGGCCAATCATATGTAATCTGATGTTTAATCTGATCACTAAACTATCAACGTCGCGAATCTAAGCAATCCCTAAATTTAAGTGCTTGAGAAGTTCTGCATATTTTTGATGATTCAATTCGTTCGCGCCATCGAGTGACGCAGCTAAGAGCACTTAGAGACTGCGAGCCTTTCAAAGTCATACTCGGCTTCAAAAACGTTTCAGTTACTACAATGTCAAGAAATGTTTTAATCAACTGAGTGTTTATAGGGCACGGCAAATCATATCCTCAGCTTTCCCGAAAGAGATTACTACAGTTCTTTACCACTGAAATCCGAAAGTCGCGAATAACTGCGACAATGTTTAAATCTGTTACATCTCAGTTACAATTAATGATGCATCTATTTCTCTCTAACACAAACTAGATAAAAACAAGGTGTGCATATAGCAATCTCCCGTAACAAGAAGGAAACAAACACACCCGAACACCTAATACGTATTTTGGTAATTCATTTTGTTTGAAGTAACGAATGTAATCTAGTATCAATCAATCGTTCAGCAGTCTAACTCGCATGGAATTCTTCGCAATCTCCAGTTTACCTGTGTAAAGGCAGTCCATGTGACGCCAAAGGAGGTGCATGCGTCACGCGTGGAAACGGCAACGCGGAAGAGGAGAGGGAGTAGATTCCACGTCATTTTAGGTGCATTTGGAGGGCCAAGCCATGGACCTGTGGTGGGAATCTCTAACGCAACCCTGTCACTGATATCATTAAACTGTCATGCCTTGAATTCTTCTCGGCTTCGCACTCAAAATAGGGTCAATTCAATTTCAACCATTTAAAGTCTTGGAATTCCACCAAAGGTAACAATATCATGTATGTCTCTATAGCTTGTTTGACTGCACGTATAGCTGACATGCAAGGTAACGAAGGCTAGCTGTTGCAGATGGCTAACGGCTAGCTACTTAACTGGTTAGCATGTCTTTTTGACATCGTCAGCAGCTACCGGTCGTGTATCAATCTGGTCAGAGAGAGACCATCCTGTATGTTTGTGCACGTTTTGAATTGGACACCTTATGCAAATCTGTGAGTTTTCCATTTTTTGTTTGCGCTGATGTTACAGTGAATATGTAAAATAATATCAACAACAAGCTGTTATAATAGACAAGTGAGTGGACCTGTTTTTGCATTTGTTCTTATTTGGTGGATAGATGCAGTGTAAGCAACGGAGCTTGTGGCTTTGCGGTGCCTTTTAGTATCCAAGATTTAAATTCGGATTTATTTCTTGTTTTTGCGCATTATTTGTGAATTGCGTCAAATGTGCCGGTGTGTTCAACTAGATCAGCGCATATTATTAATTAATGAACAGTCCATAGCGACCCCATCTCGTAAGTAGGCAGCTGTATATATTGGTGGTGGTCTGTAAAGGACACCTGTCTTTGGAGCCTTGTACTGTAGCGCTAGAAGCGCAATACCCGGTTTCTGCGGCTAGGTAACTAATTTCTCACAGTGTTTAATTAAAGAGGGTTAGCATCACAGATTTTTAAATATACGTCGAAAGACGTGTTGTTGTTATCTTCAATAACCATGCCGTTATACTGATGTATTTGCAAAGCTTGATAATCAAGCTTTAAATTTAATGGCCTAAGAGTGATTTTCTGTGGAGTGTGGAAATAGTGTCGCTCTGATGTGTTATTGTGGCACAGGTGCGGCTAATTGCGCTATAACTGCCATGAAGGGGTGTGTGCATATTTTTTATATTATTGTCATTCAGGGTCAGGGAGCACACCATTTCTCACACCCCATCTCAAAACATTAAGGGCAGGGCACTTTTTGTGTTAGCTGTTGTGAGAGAACGACAGCTGTGACATTTTCTTTTGACAGTTTGTCATTGTGATGTGCAGCCAAACCACGTGCTGTACACGTCATATATTTCAGATACAATATTACTGTGGGTGTAAGTTTGTCCTGTTCCTCTGACTAAAATTTTATTGTCTGATTTAAGTGTATGAGTCAGTTGTGTATTGAATAGACTTAAGTAGCTAGCATACACCAAGCAAGGCAGTTTTTTTAATAAGCTATGTTTATACCTTGGTTATTAAAAGGTAACACCAATGTATTTGTTCAGTTTAGCTGCAGATGTGTTGGATGTGTTCTCCTTGTGATACCTGTATTATTCGCTTTCTTTTAGGGGGTAGTACAGTTTCTGATGTTTTTTCTTTTTTTTTTTTCTGTTTATCAGAGTGACAGATTGATGGGCGAATCAGGGTCCCGCCGCTCCACCATTGTCTCTCGGCTGCCCATCTTCCGGCGGAGTGTGAACAAGAGGCAGGACTCGCTCCCGTCCTCTCCTTCCTCCGGAGGAATCGGCAATGGTGTCCATACCTCCTCCCCGTCCAGTACCAACTCCAGCTCCAGCAGTACTGGGAAACGCCGGAGCCTCTTCCGCGCTCCTTCCATCAGCTTCCACAGCAAGAGGAGCAGTGAACCCAGGATCAACCCGTCCCAGCTCAGCCTAGACAGCCGGAGCCACACGTCTGACCAGGGCGTTCACGATGGCTCCGGTGCCAAGACGAGGCACTCGTTCGGTTTTGGTGGTCACAAGCACAAAAAGATCACTCGGTCCCAGACAGAGGACTTTGAAAAAACCTCCACCAATCGGAATGTGTTCATCAACTGTATCAGCTCAGGGACCAACGAGGGAGATGATTCGGGTTTTCTGGACGACGTTAGCAGCAGAAGATCCTCCCGCCACAAGAAACTGCTGCCCAAGTCCTTCTCAGCCCACCACAGATTCTCTAAAACCTCCTCTAATGTGCCAGATCAAGGGAAGGTTCCAGAGGGAGGGGAGCCTCCTAAGACGGGGACCCCGGGTTCCTGGCCGGGAGAGTTGGGTGAAAGCTCTCTCCAATCGCCCATGCTCTCCGAGGACCGAACCACTGCGATTACGCCCTCGGACTTTGTCCACGTAACGGAGGACTCGGTCTCGGAGGTGGACGCCCTGCCCGCCCCAAGTCCTGCCGCTCCGAATCCCCCCGCCCCTCCGGAAACCTTTGCCGATGTTGTGTCTACCTCTCAGGTGTTCTTCTCTCCTCCTGAGCCAGCCACGGAGAAACCCTTACTGCCAGATACCAGCAACACAGCCATCACCCAGTGCGAGAGTACCACAGTGCCCAGTGAGCCCACTACACTCCAGACGGTCGAGGAGCTGAGACCAGAGCAGGTGGAAACTGAAAACGAGCAAGCGGCGGAGCTGAGCGAGGAGAGCAGCTCGAACCCGGAACCGAAGGAAAGGAGGTTAAGGAACCTTTTCTACGTCCAGGGGGCGGGAAGAACGGCCAGCCTAGGAAAGGGAGAGTCACGTCCAACCCACCTGAGGAAGCCTCACACAAGTAAAGATGACTTTTATTATGTAGTGTATGCGATTATTATTATTTGTTTTGTCATTTATGATGGGAGTATATTGAAGTTACTGAAACGAACGTACTCTTGTCTGAAAGTTTGTTAGCTCTTTAAATGTCAGTATTGGCTTATGGTGGACTACAGCTCAGATGACATTGTTGACTCTGAAGAAACAGAATGAAATTTGAGCTGGCTGCAGACGGTGTTGCTAAATTGCTATGTTTATAGGAAAACAGCACGCACAGTCAATGTTTTTTTCGTTGTTGAGATGAAATTGTGAACAATGCGAACAAGAAACCACCAAAGGTCATCGAGAGAGCTGTAATTTGTTTTTTTTTTTTTTCTTTTTCATATTGAGAATGGGGAGATCATGAAATATTTTCGTGTCAGCCCAGTTTTTTCTGTTTAGTTCTGGGAACAAACAACATTAAGCTTTAATGTAGTTTGCAAAAGGTGAACAGAAGTAGTTCCTCTTATAGCACAGTAGGTTGGTTCCCCTCAACAATTAGTTTTTTTTTTTTTTTTTTACGACCTTAAAAGAAGTGTATACGTTTATGTAAATACGCACGTAAACGTACGTTATACGTATGTTTAAAACATAGGCTGTTTAAGTTGTAGGCGATACACAAAATACTTCCTCTCTCTCGGGTGCTATTCGACTCTGAAAAAAACGTTAGGGACTGTTTCAGAGGCCATACTTTACAGTTTCCCCTTTCTCTGTGGATACCATTTCCCTTCCTCAAATTACTGGTATTGAAGCACTCACTCAAAAATACCTGTGGTTAAGAGGTTTAGTGAAGTCCAACTGTGTTTTGCAGACTGAATTATATCTCCTCTAGTCATGACCTGCTGGTAGTCTACACTCTGCTCTATTCTATGCACTCTGTGCACTGAAAAATACTCTAAATACTCATTTACATCTGTTAGCAACAAAGAGATTTTTTGTTGTCTGTTGTTGTCTGTAGTTTTATAATCTGCTTTTTTACAGTTTGACCGGTAAGGTCAAACAGTGTCATGTCAGCTTATCATTCGCAACCACATTGGTGTGGGGAAGGGATTGTGTACCACATGTTGTTATCTGAGGGATTTGGTTAATCAATTCAGCTACAGCTCTCGTCCTGTGGTTTGGATTTATGTATTGATAATTTCATTTTTTTTCTGAGAAGAGCAGAATGTCATACAACATGGCACTTTTAAAAAAAAAAAAAAACGTGTCATTTCTTGTTTACTTCAGTTCTTGTGCTGAAGTGGCATTTGTGTATCGAAGTGGCTCAGTTGTGTATCGAAGGAGCAGTCTATGTATTTTAATGAGACCTGTTTTTTCTGTTTGTATTGTGCATAGTGTGCAGATATTGGTTTATTGATCATCTGTGCAGATGGTCCCTTGAAATTCAGCTCATATTGTTTGTGGGCTGTATTTATTAGAGAGTCTCTCTTTTTTAGACCTAATTTGAACAAATAGCATTGAACTTGAAATGGACACAGAGGTGTAACAGTTAGCATCACAGGTACCCCCGTGGGCCGTGATCTAGATTTTTGTTGTCTTGTTTGTTTGTACACATCTTAACAGACCAGTCTTTCTTTTGCACAGTACATCTGCACTCGTTCACAAAACATCAGGTCTTACTAATATTCTGTTCTCATTTCTGATTCAGAGATCATATTTTATCATGAGTTTTCTACACACACACAGGAATCACTCATTGTGAAAGGGGAACAGAGCTGGGTACTGCTGCTCTGGATTTTCCCGTAAAACCTCTGTGTTCCAAAGCGTGATTGAGAAAACACAAATGCTACTGAAAAAATGTATGAAATTTTGGCCTCGCAGAGCGGTCGAAACTAACTTTTTACGTATTCGTGTTTCAAATGGAGTTTTGGGAGTCTCGTCGTCGGTGCATCAAAACACATTTCCGCGAGGGATAAGCTTTCCGTAAAAAAAACAAACAAAAAAAAACAGACGAGAGGAGCTTGAAAGTTGGCCTTTCACAGAATGACTCATGTGTAGCACACTAATGCTCTTTAACATATCTGTATGCGTTCTGTGGTCTGACTTAGATTTACTGTGAATTAGTGAGATCTCGCTGCGGCGCTTGTAGCTTGTTTGGTTTTATGACACAGACTAAGATTTAAAATGCAAACAAGTCCCTGGCGCCTTAACGTCTCCGCCGACCAAAACATTTGTTTATGCCGGTTTAGTTGAATGAAGTTTTCCTAAAACCCATCTATTTCTGGGGTCTCAGTTTGACGTGAAAAACGTCTTTTTTGCCTTTATAAAAGTGTTGGATTTCAAAATGCATTTGTTTGTGTGTCTAGATTTGAACGCTTTTTTTTTTTTTATAAATATTTAAATGTGCTCAGTTAGGCAGTTTGACGGAGGATCGAAACAGTGGATCTGTTTCTGTATCAGCGTAGTGGAGCAGTGACAATATTCACGATTAGAACAATCATATTAAGCATAATTGAAATGCCCTCTTTCTCTGATGCGTGATCTGAATTGTCCATGTGTTTTGTTGACGGTCTTTATTTATTTATTTGTTTGTTTATTTCAGTGTCTGTGTGCAGCAGTGTCAGTCCCTACCACGAAGTGATGCGGATGGAAAGGCGCTTGCGTTCGGCGTCGGAAGGGGCCGGGGGCCCGAGGCTGCACCTCAGCCTGAGAGAGCCCAACTCGGTGGAGAGCAACACCCTGGCCAAACAGAGAACCAACTCATCCTCCTCCAAGATGGGCAGTCTGGTAGGTGATCTGGGGGGGGGAGCCACGGCATGGTATAAAGCCGTCTGGCTTAGGCCTTGCTTGGATTAGGCGCTCGCAGAGGGGATAAAACCACAGTTCTTAATTGAACAGGCAAATCCTCCTCGGCCGACCGCGCCACGACGGCTCGCCCGTGGCCGGAGCCGCCTGTCCGTCATCTCTTTTTTTTTTTTTTTTTTTTTTTGAGGAAGTGGTACTCGCGATAGCACCCTCCCTTTTAAAACGGTTTGTTTACACGCGCTTTGATAGAGCTCTTTATCACAGAACGGTGACACAACCCGGGCACGTCAATGCGAAGTACCGCAGTTCAAACACGTTAAGCTAACCGAAGCTTTGATAAGAGGTTTTAAGTTTTGGGCAGACATTTAAAGTGGATTGGGTGACATAATGGTAGGTTTGAGAGAAACCGCGTTTCATTTAGTCTCTCCATTCATTGTATGGGTTTTTTTTTTTTTTTTTTTGTTAACCTGTGAAAGTAATCATTATCTCAAGCAGGGTTGGGATCAGATCAAGAGATGGTTCCTTTTATTGATTGACAAGTCATGAGAAATTGCGGGCGATTTAATAAATTGCGTTTTCTCTTAAAGTGACATGTTTTTAATGGAATTTAGGTCGAGCCTTATGCCTAATAAAAGATTCACAAGATTCTGCCTGTGCTAATGACAAGTAGCTCTTTTCCCAGCACGCTGAAGTTTTTTTTTTTTTCTCTGTGCTTTCCTCTGCTGTGTAGTGGAGAGTCCTTCTCCATGTTCTCCTTTGAGTGCTCTTTTCAATCTGATTAATCAGAGAAGACACTCCAAGTGAGTCTCATATCGTTTAATAACTGAAGTGTTGGCCAGAGATGATTTTCCTGTGAAGCAGTTGCAAAATGGCTCTCTGAATGATAAATGTGGTCCAAAACGCTAGGGGGGGAGAGAACAGCGAGAGTATTAGATTTAGTTGAAGCTGACAAGGCTTTCAAAATTAAGAACCGAGCCGGTCAGTTATTGCTCTGTGGTAAAAAAAAAAAGAAAAGGAAAAGAAAAAAAAATGTCCTACTGAAATGACACAAGTCCCTTGGCACACACGCGGTGACTCAGTTATTGTTCATGTGTGTAATTGTCTGAAGAATGAACACCTGTGCAGTTTTGTGCCAGGCACGCACAAAAGAAAACATTTCCCAAATATCTCACAAGAGAGCTGGCCAAACGTCTACATCCTGTAGTATTGTGCCGGTACGCGAGAGGAAGTCGGCTTTTGATTCAGGATCCAGCGTGAGTGCATCTGTAGTGTCAAGAAAAGTGGAAACTGTGGAAGCGGATGGTGTCAAATGCAGGAAGAGGCACTGGAAAATTGTCCGCAATTGTCGTTGTATTGTGTTACATAGCTTTTTTAAAACAGGGGCTGCCGTAGTTGTTGTAATAAACGAATGCATTCAACAAACGATTGTAGAATTTTGTTCTTATGCTAAGTTACTACTTTTGAAATTGTGTTTCAAAAGCAGACATCTTTGGAAATTGCAGGATCTAACTGTGTTTGGATTCGTTGGTGCAGGAAACACGGCCTAAGTCTTGCAAGTGTGTTTTTTCATACTTGTAAATTAAATACCACAAACATTGGGACGTGTAGTTAAATGCGGTAAAAATAGGTCATGAAAACGAGATGGTTTTGTCTACACTCAGTTACTCACTTCCCTGTAGAGATGATTCACCAGAGAGTCGGTTTGGTGTGGAAGTGGTCTCTGATGGACGGTTAATCTCTTGAAAGCCAGCAACAAGATGAAGTTGGGGGGGGGGGGGGGGGGGGGTGTTGCTATGGGGCAGCATCTTTCACAGGAGAAACAGCTCTAAAGGCATCCCGAGAGCCGGCGGCTGGTTCCTTTGATGACGCGCTGGTTGTGGTTGATTGGGACGTTCGCTTACGTTCTGTTTGGAACACTGGAAAAGCGTTTTTTTTGGTGGGGTGGGGGCTGCCTCTTTGACCGTAGCCTCTTGTTCAACGGTATCATCGGCCTTCATCTGCGGTTGACGGCTAAGCTCAAAGTTGAACCGGAGATTGATGTCGCCAATGTGGACGGCCCGTGCTGTCAAATGGCCCGTGCTTTGTAAATATGAAAAGCCAGTTTGATTGATAGGATCATTTTTGCCACAAAGCTTTGCGTCTGTTGCACCGCCGCTTGTCTCGCGTGTTCGGCTCATCGACAGACTTTGACGCTCGTTTAATTTATCAGCTAATTGTAATTATCTGCGTTTGACCGCACTATTAAATAGCTGTTTTCACAACTCCAGACTACTACAGCACAATGCGGTGCAAAGCTTGTTTTTCTTTTTTTTTTTTTGTCTAGTTTTATTTGTACATTTCAGTTTTGTACTTTTAATTCAGCGCTGTTGTAAATTAGTTTCAGATTCTTCATCCTTGGTAAAAGGGTGTTGGATCGGAACGACGTTGTATGGGATAATTGAACATTCATTTCTCTAGTTAATTTCCTCAGTAGACTACCCTTTGAATACAGAAGAGTTTTGACTGCAGATCGGCATCTGGAAAATAGAACTGTCCTGCAATGCAAATTGACAGCATAATTATTGGACTGATAAGGCAGAAGATGCTAATGCTCAAACTCTGTTTCTCAGATGCGAGAGGCTAGGCTTAAAATAAAAAAAAAAAAAGCTAGTCTCATGCACAAACTTGCTAGACAATTTTCGTAGACTTGAACTGTCAGTCTTTTGGGCAGCACAGCCAAACAACACAACCAGGGTATGATTATTTCTCTAGTGACTTACAGAGGGTTTCAGTAATTTCAGATGGCTTTAATGTTGGTCGGTCATTTTAGTCACCGGTTTGTATTTGTTGAACAAACTAACGTTTCTGAGTTCCTCTGGCCCATAACTCATTTGACTGCGTACAGCCTGCGTAGCACATGCAACGCACAGTTTTCACCTGTTTGGATATGCTAGCAGTTTTATTACTTGCGGTGTCTGTATTTCTTTTACTCAATACGCAAATGCGACTGTGTATGTAATGTAATGCTAGCAATCTACTTAGGCTGAGTTTCTATAGCTTCACCTATGGAATAAAACCTTTTTTTTTTCCCTCAAAAGGTGTTTTGCGCCGTGTAGCGGCGTGTTTAATGGCCGCGTAGCATCTGCTTCTGCGTGGCCTTAGAAATCCAATATTTAAGACTTGACTGAGGCCCGGAAAGACAGTTCAATTATGAATGAAGCTTTTCATAAAATCTCATATTGTGTTAGTTAACAGTTTATGACGGTCGAGCAGCCGGCAGAATCCCAAAATAACGTGTTGTGCAATCGCCGCAGCATAACAAGCATTGGAAAAAGGCAGAAAATGTACTAATTACCCTAGAATTTCAAAAATGCAAGAACAACTAATTACCACAGCGCTGAATTTGCTTCGCTACTTACTGCCTTTTCTCGGGTAATTGTCTACTTGGCCTCAACATATTTCTGTTCTGTTTGGTTCAAGGATACCTGTAATTGTGTGAGATTACGGTTTGGCAAAATTGTTCAGTGAAAATGTCACCCCTTAAATTGTTGTGAGATTCACTCTGCCGCATTTTGAGAAGAATGCAGCTCTCGTAACTTGGTGCCATGTTGTAATGCGGTCATAACGTGCACTGAAGAAATGCTTGTGCCGTGATTTTAGGATTTTAAGTCACTGATTGGATGACTGTTATTTTGAAGGGAGGCGAACAAGCTCTGTTTATACCTTTCCACAATCTTGGGAGTTCATTACAAGACGCTCTTTTGCGTTTCCCCTTTTTTTTTGGGTGGCTAGTGCTTGCTCGTTAGCTCTGATTTTGATCCTTCTTCATTTTAATAAACCTCTGTTGTCAGAAACCAAGAAAGTAAAATAATGAATTCTTAAATGGCCTATGGCTCAAATCATGATTTATTTAAATGTGAAAATCCTGTATCTGTTTGAATATTTAATTATTGAATATTTAATATCAAATAAATAATATTAAATATTTCATCCCCATTGAATCGTAGTCTACATCCTCTTGCCGTGCTTCCTAACACAAAGGGTAATTAGAAAAGTTAATACGATATCAGCAGTCTTTTATGCAACTTTTCTGTAACTTTTAACCCCCCCCCCCCTTCCTCCCCTAGTGAAATGGTTCACACGCGTACCCAACAGATTGACAGCTAGACGTATGTCTTGACTCTGAATGATTGTGACCTGTCTGACATGAACCGCTGCCTGCTGATTTAATGCCAAAATCGTGTAACTCTCCATTTGACATAAAAGTAGAAAATCAATAGGGGCGTCTAGAGGAGGGGGGTGGTGGGTGTTGGGGGGGGGGGGGGGGTTCTGAGAGAGAGACACACACACACAAAATGCCACATCTGCTGTCACCTCTTGAATCGTGTCATATCAAAAACATTATGATTGGTTGGACTACCATATTGGCAGTCTCTGCTGAAAAGCAAGGTTTGAAGGGGGCATTATCGGTCTGTCCTGCTTGACTGTTTGTATATTAGACAAGAAAATGCCTTTATAGTCTAGCGCTTCAAAATGTCACGTACTTACTATTCAGTAGAGAATTCCAGCGCTCTCTGTGCCTGTGTCCTGGAATTGATGTGTCAGTCTGGGTTTTGTTTCAGTAATACGTTCAACTAAATGTCTACAAAGTTTGGAAACTTATTGGCTGATGAAAGTTGCTTCGAGTTACTTTTATTTTTATGATTATCGCTTTTTTTTGTTTTGTTTTGTTTTGTTTTGTTTTTTACCACTCTGAAAGACCAGCCTTGGGGGACTGGAATCCCGCAGAATTATACCCTAGACTTCTAATTAGACTCTGATTTCTACATAGGAAATAGGTGAGTGCGCTCTCCACACAATCAGCAATTAATAGTTGGTTGAAATTAAAGCTGCAGGAATTTGGCCCTCATGGACCTGAGCTTTCCACCTCTTAATCCATCCAGTCAGAAGCCTGCGTGGTCCTCCTTTGTCTTATTTTAAGGCAAGATTAGTCCTTTTCTTTGAGGGCTTACACTTGACTACATGGCATTTCACCTCCTCTGACCATGAGCTTAGTGCGATTTGAAGGAATGCTGTTCAATGTAATGGTCACTAGATGGCAGCATATCACTTCAGAAAGCTTGAACGTGCTTTTACTGAGTGGTTTTCTTTTTAACTGAACGCTTCAGCTACTAAGCTGTACCTGTTGTTTGAATGCTTTATCTGATAGGAGATTTCATTTGAAATGAATAGTTAGTATATGCCTCACACTCCAGAAGAAGGCTGGTAAATATTGCTGCATATCTGGTGTTAATTTGGACGTCATACCCAGCGCTCATGCTGACCACAGAGGTTTTATTTTGCAGGATGTGCTGAACAATCTTGGCTCCTCTGAGCTCGATGAGGATGACCTAATGCTGGACCTGGACCTCTCCGATGACCAGCGACACCGGCATGGTATGCACTTAACACACACACACACGCACGCACAGAGTGTTGTTATTCATTGTCCATCATTAAACTGAAGAGTGCAGGAGAAAACTCACCAAAACCAGTTTTTCACAAAATTGACTGTTATCGAACTGCATTATTCTGTTGTTGTGTCACCCTCAGAGAAACTGTGTGGACAAGGGCCAGTTGTTTTTTGAAACTGATTTTTAGAGGAGATAAGATACAAGGTCCATTAAATGCTCCTTGTTGTTATCTCCAGCAGATGAGAAATCAGACAAGTCTTAAAAAAAAAAAATGTTTTAATAGCTCCCTCTGAAAACAAGAAAGCTAAGTCAATTTATGCATGCAACAGCTACAGGGCTTAGTCTGGTCAGATTTCATTTCCCCAAGTATCACGCTCGTTCTGGAGAGCTTGAATCAGCACAATCAGGAATTTCACTTAAACATAAACCTATGTCTGACTCTCAGGATTGAAAAAAAAAAAAAAACTCGAGTTGTCGTTGTTTGCCGCTACTGCGTGCGAAAAAAAAAAAATTTACGTGACAAATTTCATAAACACTTTTGCTTATGCTAGAGATTATTTGTACTTTTAGCCATAAACTTTTCCTCAGAAAAGTGATTTATCAGACCCATAAGCAAAGTAACAGGGAGTCCCTTTGCTTTTACACACAGTGGACTAACTAAAATGGACTAAATTCTCTTACCTGTTATCTGGCATGTGTGTTTCAGTCCAAGAATGAAAATAGGAACGCTACCTGAGTTGCAAATTTAATTTATATTTTCAGGGCCTCAGCATGAAAAGACGGACAGTGCCATCATGCAGAGTAATCACACAGATTAATGTAATAATTATAACGCTTGCTAAAATGTCCACTAATGCACCTCAAACCGTACAAATTGATAGCTGATAATAGCAAAAAAAAAAAAAAACCAAACCAAAGAAGAAAAACCACTTAACTGCAGTGCTTTTGAGAGCTTCCTCCTGTTTATGATGTCTCTCTGTCTTGCTGGGTTTTATTTTAGTTTCGAGAGAGAACTCCAGCCAGTCCCTGGCCTCCTGCCTCAACCTGCTTCACTCCCCCATGGAGCCGACGGCGGAGCGAACCCTGAGAGACCCCACCCACAGGTGACCCGTCTATCTCTTGTCCTCTGTCTCGTCGTCCGCCCGTCCACGCCTCGCCTCACGTCACGTCGACGCGTGACACACGCCCGTCGCTGTTTCAAATGAGAGATAATTAAACGTGACCGCTGCCACCGGTTAATAAAACGAAATCCCACTGAAATCCTTATATAGCAGCCCAAGGCATGACATTTTATTTGAAGCAGTATATATATATGTGTGTGTGTGTGTGTGTGTATGTGTGTGTGTGTGTGCGTGTAGATCATGCTTTTTTTCCTTATGCGTTCAGAAGGGTTTTGAAACGTTTTTATGTTTTTGAACACCGCGGAAAAGTTGACGCGTCTGATAATGATAAGGACGGCGTTTGAATGTGTAGGCCCAGCGTCGTCGCCCGTTGGGTAATATAGCATTATCCCTCGGTTCGCGTCACGATGCTGCCGTCCTAACCCCTGGTAATGAGATGCTGATTTACTCGGTTGGCACTGCCTGCCCCGGCAGCGCTAATGGATTCGCTAAATTTACAGAGGAAACAGCTTCTTAACTGCGTTAGATTTTAGAATCGCTCTTTTTTTCCTCTAAATCTTTTAGGACCGGAGGGTTCTCTTGTGACGTTCATTTAAAGAGGTCCTTTTGACTTGCCCGTATTCCCTTTATGTGTCGTTACTTCTGCAGCTGTCAAGACTGGTCTGAGATGGCACTTTGGTCTTGACGTGATGATACCACAACGCTTTGGAAACCCACTGATGGTTGTGTCAGGGCTAAAGTACACAGCGCTTCTTGAATCTCGTCTCAAATCTGCTCACATCAAATCACATTCGAGTGCCCACATCTTTATTTATCACTCCTCAGCATTTGGCTTCTCTGGCGCAAGCCAGCTAGTCATCTGCACTAAATATTAAGCATAAAGCATTAACGGATCTAGTTAATCTCATCTTTAACTAATCTTATGACTAACAAGTCACAAGCATGTGAATCCATATTAAACACTGCACTACTACTGCTCCCTGTCAGGTTTTTCACATTACCAAAATGTAGTTATTCTCTTATAACATTGTCAAATCTTTGTACTCAAAACTCAGAAAATGTCGTGTGACAAACCATTTGAATACATAGAGCGCTCTGTGCTGACAATACAGGTCAGCTCTGTCTCAATAGCAGAGTCATTCATAACTCAGCATAGTCCCCCGTGTACTGAAACAAATTATATTAATCTGGAAATTAGCCTAGATTTGAAATTCTCTCTCTCTCTCTTTTTTTTAAGGCTTTTAATTATTTGAAAATTATGAGAAGAAGGATTATACTTGGTATTTTTTTTTAAGCTCATAAAATGTGTGTTTGTCAGAAAGGTCAATCCGTCAAATGCATTTTATCATTGCGGTTTTATTTAGTCCCATGGTACATAATGTATATGCCCTTATTATAATATTGGGGGTTAAAAAGTGTTTAGTTGTGACTGAACAAGGGTTTGCCAGCTCATTTCAACCTTGACAGAGGCAACCGCAATATTTGTAGTGCTATTCCAAACTCATAAATCACACAGAGACATAAAAGCTGGGAATAAACAAAGTATGATGGATGTCTCAACGCTGAATGCACGAGCGTGGTGCAGATTTGAAAAGGCAGCCTCCAAATGCTACGCGAGTGAAATTTACCTCGCTCCGATCAACTTGTTTGGATTATTAGCACTGATTCGTTAACGTGGGGGAATTTTTCCTTATGTGAGTTGCCTTTAACACCCGAAACCTTTTAAACGGGGAAAAATAACCACAATGTCCGATGTCCGCGTTGACTTAGTCACGTTTTGCTTTTATGCATGATCACTAATAGAATAATACATTTGTATTTTGTCATATATCTACTGTTCTATCAGTTGAATGTTTTTGAAAAGCCACCCAGCATTCTGCAACCATTTTCTCTCTCATCCATATTAACGTCCTTGCATTCCTCTGTCCTGTGACAATGTGATGTGGTCTTGATTGACAAGGATTTGTATACTGTCATTGTTGCATTCGGTTATGGATTTTACACCACTCATAACTCATTTTTGTGAAGCGTAATTATTTGTCACAAGGCGTCCCATAAGTCTGGAAGACGTTGCAAAACATTTTTTTTCTGGGCTGGAAGTTAACTAGCGATAGGCTAAAAGAGTGAACCTCATAAATACCGTGAAGAAAAACAAGCTGGGATTTTTATGTTGTGTTTTGACGTACAAAATATTCCAATATCTGAGGGAAAATGGAAAAATGTCAAAGTTTCATAGTCTTACCAGTGAAGACCAGTCATTATACATATGTCTGGCTTAGCCTAGCATAGAGAATGTGCGACAGTGTAGAATGGGGGAAATGTAGTCTCTAATTCGCAGCACTTACCAAACAAAAGCAGTTATTATCTCAGGGCAAAAGCTGGACTGTTAGGATAGAGTATTTACCAAGTGTTGACAAGGCCCATGTGCTCCTGCTTCTGTAGTGTCTCACAGCATTGGAGAAATGGTGAGAATTGCCCCAAATCCCTCTCACACACACAACACACACACACACACACACACACACACACACACAAAAACATTTCTGTACACACATTCTCCTTTGTGGAGCTAGAGAGACAGAACTCCCAGAATTTCAGCTCATGTTATGACAGCAAGACTGCAAGAAAAACCAGATTTGAAAGAGAGGGCTTGATAATTAATTAAGTACCGTTGTCACTCTTTGCACACACATTGGCCCTTGCAATGCCGCGGAAACCGCAGTTAGTTATGGTTCAGTCAATTGTTTTCGACAGTTTTGAGAACAGAATCGGTTGTGTCTGAAAGATAAATTTGATAACTTGAGTATTAGCTGAACCTGATGTAATCTAAATGCAACTGTTGTCAGTCCCTCTTGATGTCTGTGCTGAAAAGTTGAGGAAAAGTTGACAAGAACAAAATTTTACTCGGGTGGAATCCGAACTCTGGGTGGGTAATTTGTCCAAGTTTCTCTCATCATTTAAGACACTGGAAAGCACATTTTTTCCAAGTCTTGTAAGGCCAAACATTTTTTTGGACGTCACTCACAAAATCTGAAAAGGGTATCAGCAATGTAATGTGTTCAAGGCTTGCATTAAATTGGACCACAAACCTACACTTATCCAGTCCAGTAGCGAAGAAATGTGACATTAGACATATTAGACATAATTGTCTTTTCCACGTTTTCAGCGAAAAGACTCTTGTTCCCGACAAAAGCGCGTGAGGAGTTTTACGACATCAGGTGTGAAGACCACATGTCCTTTAGGACCAGGCATGATTCAGCCTGGGGCTGTCTACACAGACTCTGGCATGCTGTGTTCTCCTTCAGCAGAGGAGTGTACGCACGGCCTTGAACTACTTTCCCGATCTTCTTTGCAAAAGTCTGCGGAGTTTACTCCGAGGATGACATTTAAGAAATTCTATTACGGAGCACAATGACAAAAGGAGTTCTAAGTAGTTTTTATTTATAGCTCACCTAAGTGGAACAGGCCTAAGGTAATATTTTTCCTCGAGAAGGTGAGCGATTGTGACTTGTATTACTCTTCGGTCTCAGACTTTGTGTTGAGATTATGATGATTTTTCTCATTCACTACTCGCGAGCGATCGCCCTTTTTGGATTCTGTTGAGTCACTGTTGCTGGCGTGGAGTCCTCTTTGTTACTCCCAGCAGGGAATCTCTCTCTCTGTCATGGATAAGCAAAGAACTGAACTCTATGGTTCAAACCAGCCCCCATATTACATTTTGTGATCAATTGTGTATCGTACAGTTTAAACTGAAGCACTGACGCAAAATGGTATATGTTTTTTTGGGAGATATCTCTTTGATGTAGGAGATTTACAGTATAAGCTATCAGTAACTAAACATGCTAAAAAAAGATATGTGTATATATATATATATCCCAATTTGATTTTTTTTTTAAATGCTTTTTTTCCACTTAATTTGGAATGATCAGTTTACTCTATTTCCAGTGCCTGCCACAGTATGACCCCTGAGTAAATCCAGGAAACTGAAGACTGGCACGCACGTCCTACGATACGTGCTAAGTCAGCCGATGTTTTCTTTTTGCCTCCCTGGCTTACAAGCGTCTCCATGGGAACGTAACGTGTTTTGAGACGCACGCTATTTCCCTCAGATTCTTCTGCAATGCTGAGACTCGCTGAAGCGTGATGATGGGGACAGTACTGTGTCCGGTTGACCCCTCTCAGAACACAGGCAAATTAACTTCTCGCGACGCCAGAACCGGCCAACAAAATCACTCAGATTTAATCTAGCAAAGCCCCGGAGATGATGGTACCTCAGTCGGACCCCTGGTGGTTCTTGGTATTCACGCCATTCGATGAATAAAAGCTCTGTTGAAACTGGGGGAAAACGTTGTTACTCTGAACAGTGATAAATAATGGCGGCCACTGGTGTAAAGTACTGTAGATAGTTTTTAGCTTGGTATTTGAGAGGTTTTGTTATATGATTTTTAGAACATATGTCTCTGTGCTTTATGGGCTCACACACTTGCCAAAAATTTTCGCAAGCATTTAGCCACAGTGACATGTTGTAACAAGTCAACATCTTGACTCATTAGAAAGAGTCATCACGCTAAAAAAATGTTACTGTGTCACCCAGTCGCCTACAGCTACCGCTTTTGTTTTTAGAATGTCGTCAACACGTTACATCACACAGACAAAGCAAAAGAAATATGCCGCTGGGCAATTCTGACAATGAGCTTAATTACCACTAATGAAAATGCTGTGCTTTTTGAGCAAGAAAAAAACAAAACAAACACAAGACAAACAAAATGAGGGCATTACGAAGGCTATCCTCAAACCAACGAATCTCGGGGATAGAAACAGTAAAATCGTAAAGCAGACGCCTGCAGGTTTGAAAGAATTGAGTTCACTGCCGCGAACAAATGGTTCCGCTTGTGTCAATACAAGCTGCGCTTTTCCTCGGGTTGCTTAAGGATGCGTGTTTCATAAAGTTAACCGATGATGTTCTTCACATCTAGGGACATTCGTTTAATAAATCTCTGTCGTATGCTGCGTTACCGCCATCCATATATTTAGCCATTCATGCACAGAGGTCATAGTTAAGAGACAGTGGCTCACCAGCTGTTTGCATACAGTGTGCTGTCGATTGGAGTGTATGGAGACGTATTGTGCGACTATGTGGACTTGTCCCTGGTGTGCTGCAGCAGTGGGCGCCTCTTGTTGCCTAGCTGCTGTTTCCTGGTTACGTCACTGCGCATCTGTGTTGGTGCACAGCTCAGAGATCCAGCAGCTGTGACTCTGCCTCCATCTCTCTGCTCCTCTCAAGTGCTCAGTCTTCCACTAGTCACGCTGTCATCCTGATGTATGCCTACTAAAACCACCGCTCGGAGAAATTGATGACAGTTAGGGGTATAAAACCTCCAGTAAGACTTTAATACTAAAGTACAAGTAAACACAGTTTGCATGTAAATGACTTTATCTGGAGTTCTTCACAAATTGATATGAGATTTCATCTCAGTCCTCATCACTGTTGTTCTAGAATACTCCCTAAAGACAATTTGAATTTGAAGGAGAACTTATGACTTGCACAGCTATACGTGCACATGGCTGGGTTATTTATGTTCATGTGTGTTTATGATTATTGTTGTTATTGATGCGTTGATTCAGGCTCAGCGTTAACTGACGTGTTTCACGAGCTTCCTCTGTTCCTCTCATCAACCTTTCATTTTATGTTCCATCGCAATGACGATGATGAAGATAACTGCCGTCATAGATGCATTACTCTGAGATGAAGGGAAACATACACGTTACTGAAGCTCTCGACGTTTTTTTTTTTTTTTTTTTTTTATTCATCAGATCCCACGACAGGCACTGCAGCATGAAAGAGAATGTGCAAAGCAAAACAGCAGAGTCTTCCCGCATGAAATTAGTATGTAATTATATATCAAAGGGAAGCACAGCAAAATACTAATGGTGATCATAATCACGATTGCTCAGAGAGCCCAATGGGAATTATGTGCTAATGGCTGAAACAGACAGAGTGTCGGGAGGAGAGCGGCCCAGCTGAGAGCTTATATTACTTTTGACAGATGCCAGCGGAAAGCACAGGTACGCTGCCGCCATACGGCATCCACTCGCACGAGTCTGAGAGAGATCGCAGGGGGCTGTCAGCCTCTCGGTGGGAAAACACCACATACGCACAAAAAGGCCTCAGACAAGGTGGTGCTATTAACATAAGGATGGCAAATGGAGGTTTGAACTCTCAAGAGGACGGGGCAGCCTCGTGATGGACATACGCTGCTGTGTGCGGGAACCTTAATACTGAGCGCAGCGCCCTGGAAAAGTACATTACTGTTGCAGTAAAAGCACACTGATCCAGGAACAAAAAAGTAAAAAAAAAAAAAAAAACTGTGGCAAAGGCTTCGGAGATGAGGCCTTATGGATTCAGTTGAGCATGTTTGGTTTGAAAGGGATTCACCACTCCAAAACACACACACACACACACACACACACACACACACACACAAAATTATTTTCGGAAAGGCGTTTTTCGCATCGGAATGAATTCGACTTCAAGCCCAAATAGGAAATAGCTCATTAACTCTAAAGCGAACGCACTGTATGTGAGTGTGTGTTGGGGTGCTTGTGTCAGAGTAACAGGCTCCTCTGGTGCCTATTCTGTTATTTCCTTCTTTGAGTTACTGCACAATATGTATCTATGCATCTATGCAGTGATTAAATACCCAGCAGCTATGGCTTTGACTCCATCTGCTCAGCTCAAGTGCTTCGTTTTGCGCTAGCCACAATACACCTGCTAGACTGGATGAATGGAGATAGCCTATTGATTGTCGTCCAGAGTACAAACATCTGGTAAGTTATTAATAGCAAACTGCCAGCACAAGTAGGAAGGATGTCGTTCATTAGCATTTACAAAAACTGCTGCCGTTCATTCATTGCAAATAGCCGATCGCTGGCCGTGTTACTCATTCATCCATAGTTTTAATTATCAGACCCCGAGTCTGTAAAACCTAGTTTTCTGTGTCTAGCTTAATTGGATTTATTTTTTTACTGTGGTTTTAGGTCTAGTGAATGCTTTCTGCACGAATGGAATAAGTAGTACAATTGACGAATAACTGCGATATTGCTGAGCTGTCTAATTCAAATAGAGCCCTTAACAGCGAGTTCAGTTGTGTCAGAGATTAATAAACTTTGATCAAACTGTAAACCTTAAATCATGTTGAAGTGACATTGGAAAATGGTGAGTGATGCAGATTACAGTTGTCGGGTAATGATGCCGCTAACTCCTGACGTAGATAATGGTCCACATACAACACAAACACAATTACGCCATCACTGACCTTACAGTAGACCACCCGCGTAACTGTGTATTTATAGAATTGGTAAACGCAGTGAGCATTGTTATGGAGCAAACCCACTTTACTTGTGATTTTTGAATGACTTCGATTGGGAAAAACCTTGTTGTTTTAAACCGCCCCATTTTAATACGTAAGCATTTGCGTTTTAGGAATATCATAAGGATACGGAAATAGAGCATTATATGATAACGCTGGAGCAGAAGTCTTTGAACATCTGCTACGCTATTTTTCAAACGTTAACAGTCTGTAATTGACTAAAACGTGTTTTCAGTATGTTTGAACAGTTGGATTGTTGAAAAGTGCAGCTGGAAACGTGTTTTCCGGTTTGTCAGTTAAAGCAATTATCTCAAGATTCCATATGACACAGGAACATTTTGTGTCATCAGCTATGTATTCTAGTTTGTTTGAGGACTTACAACCAACGTGATCTTTATAATGAAAGGAAGCTCTGTTTGAAGTTTATATCCTCAAGTAAATTGGTATTGGAACATTAACAGAGGGCAGGTATCATCATTACATTTTATACAAGATAAGCGTTTCCCTAAGCTCATAAGATTATCACTAATCATATTTGTCTGTTATAAATTAAATATCATTACCATTACAAGAATCTGTCCCACCTAGAGGAGATGTTTTAGACTATAGGTGTGGACTTAAAAAAAAAAGTGAATTTTAGTTTTATTTAACAGACTTGGAGTTTGATGTGTGAAATATTATTACATATATGAACAATTGTTAATGTCGTTAAAATGGTTATCTTGTACATCTGGACGTAGTGTTGACATGAGCGTGTGAATGAGGCCACTTTAGCATCTTAATGAAGCTTTGAGAGGTGTTAAGTTCTACAGAACACAAGCTTCTGACCTTGTGCTAAAAAGAACGTTACCACCGACAAAAATAACATTTTGGAGCCCGTAAATTAAAGCATCTCCTCCACTTATAGTTTTCTGCTATAGTTTATTGTTAAGGTTATGGTAAACCAGACCAAAAAAAAAAGTTGAAGAGATGGAAAAAAACAATTTATGATACCATCTTGTCCTCTTTTCTTGTCTTCTTTAAATACATAGTTCCAGTGCTTTTGAAAATAACGAGACTAATTAGCTTAGGAAGTGTATTTTTATTTAAAATCTAAGCAGACTTTAGACAGCTACACCGACTTTAAAAACTTCAAGGTACCTTTGAGCTAGTGTATTAAATATTTGCTCGTGTGCCCTATCCCACTCAAGGTGTCATAAATTAATCATTGCCCCTGCTGAGATTAGCTACACTTGTGTACAAGATTTTCTGCTGACGAAGCAGACGGAGGAAGGGGTTAGATGGCAGTGACTCAACTTATTTGAGTCTTTCTTTTTGCTCGTGCTTTTAATAGCAATACCTCTCTAGACCTGGTCTAAGGAAGGAGTTCAGGAGACTTCCCAACCTCCTGTTTTCAAGGTCACTTCATCAAGCCAGCATGAAGGGCTTTGAGTAAATTGTCAAGTCTAATCCTACAGCTTCTCAAAGCGTAAACAGAAATCACTAGGTGATTTCGAAAGGATGAAAGCAAATCTTTTACTTCGAGAACAGCTTGCGGTTCTAACCCATCTCAGTTCCACAGCTGAGATGATGAAGAGAACGTAGCTGAGATTGAAAGATGAAAAACAAGAAATCAGACCATCAGATATCTTAGGACGCTTTGGGATCCCACAGATTTTTATCATGAATGATTAAGGTACATCACTATAGTCTTTTAATTAATCATTATCTGCAGGACAGCGGGTTTAAGATTGAATGCTTGGATGAGTTCATCCAGTCGAGTTTAATCTTCCTTTGGAGTCATAGGTTAGGGTGAGATTTCAAATGTAAAAATTAATGAGCTATCTACCACAGTTCTTCATGAGAAATATAAACTGAAAAAGTCCCTATTATATCAAACACTTAAATTATGTCTTTGAAGGTTGTGCGTGAGTGTGCAACAGTGGATCGTGGGCTCTCCTCTTTCAATGGTAATCAGTCACCTCGCTCAAAAGAATCCTCTTCCAATTATCCTGTCCTGCTGCCTGTTTCCTGATATTTGTATGAATTGGCAATGTTCACAATAGCAAGAGATTTGCCCTTGCACCTTTATGTGTTTATGTTCACTGCCATGAAACACGACGATGAACAGAGGAAGTGCAGGAGAGAGAATCCATCAAAATAAAAGATAATAAATCAGGTGCTAGAAGTGGGTTGCCAGACACTTAAAACTCTCCTATTTTAAAAATTTGATTAGGAAGATTGAAATTTGTTTTTTGAAGAGTTCTGTAGTAAGAATTGTAACTCTAAGGGCTCATAATCAGGTTACGTTTATTCGACACTGCTTTATGCAAGAACATTTCAGATTTTATTTTTTTTTTGTCCCCAGTGGACAGTGGTGATTGGCTGTAATTTTTTTCTTTCTGCATCCTTTTCCGCATGTACAATCTTTTTCCCACTTTAATTTTCACCTTGCTTTATTATGCTCTCTGTATTTTTAAGCAAAATTTTGAGGACAAAAAAAAAAAGAAACTTTGAATTTTCTCACAAATTGCAACATTCCAGTGACTTTTCTATAAACATACAGTCTGCCTGTTTCTTATTATATTTCAATATCATCAACCTAGATTTTTTATAATGATATCCTGCTTGTATTGCAAAAAAAAAAAAAGTCACATTTTTTCAGCCTCACACCCTTCAGACATTAGGAACCCCTCCTCCAAGTCAGCATATCAATGCGTTATGTCATGGTACTAACTCAAGACCTTGCTCCTCCAGAGAACCACGGCCCATGTCCCTGTGCCTGCCAGGTGAGGAGGAGCTGCTGCCAGGGTTGGAGGGTCTGCCCTTCAGGCTGATGCAGCAAGACTGCACGGCGGTGAAGACCCTCCTGCTTCGGCTGCGGAGAACCCTGCAGGAGGTACGTGTGTCCTGCCTGGCTGCTTAGCCATTCGCCGAACAGCCGCGGCCAACCCATTTCTTCCTCAATCACATGTTTGTTAGCACAGGTAACGTCACATGCACAGACCCGTTAGCATCCAACCCCCATCAATCACTTGGCAACCACAGCACCGAGGGGAAAAAAAAAAAAAAAAAACAACAACTAGAGCCCTGTCACAGAAATGTGAAGGAGTAACCGAGTGGGAATGACAGCTGTAATGCAAATTCATTCATTTAATAGACCTCATAGACACCTCCGGGCTTAACCCCTCACCTCACTTTATTTACTGCCTGTTCCCATTAACAGAAGATCTAAAACATCCCCCATCTGTTTGGTTTTTTACCAGTGTTAACCACATGATTTTTTCTTTTTTTTTTTTTTTTGGACTTGCTAGAAAACCTGGATATAACATTTATGAACCACAAGGCATCTTCATAGAAGAGAACACAACAGAACATGAATATTAAAGAGGAAATTGTTTGCCCTCTTCGCAGACTCCAAACTCTCATTAACTTGCAAATTCATTGTCCTCTATCGCCATATGTAAACCGCTCTCTAACAAGAATCAAGGCGGCTTCTTTCTTTTCCTTTGCATTTTGTTTGAGTGACCCAGTGATAATGAAATCAGGTTAATAACTCTCTGTACTTTTGGCTTGTGCGTCTTTGAAGCATGACTAATTTACGATGAATAAAAGATACACCCATCAAAAAATGTGGGAGATGGGGAATGCCAAACAACAGATTTTGCTCTTTAAGAACAGTTGTTTGACTGACTTCGATAACAGTAGTACACTCAAGTTTAACGACAGAGATAAGAAATATTTGCAGAGCTAAACCTTCATCCTACCCAGTGCCATTGTGTGATTCAAAACATTTAAAGGATAAGGGGAGTTCTCCTTATTTTTTGTGTTTGCTGATACGTTCAAAAGGTGTTTGTAAGCCTCTTGTACTTTATAATCTATAGACTTGCTGCTAGGTTGCATTTCAAATCTCGAACGTCACCTTCAAGAGAGCTGTTTTGATTTCAGTGAAAATTGGTTGATGTGCAACGCCGCGACCTTTGAAATAGTTCCTCCTTTTTTTCGGTTTATCCTTAGAGCAAGATGCGTCTGGTTTACTCTATTAGTCAGTCGCAGCTGTTTCACCAAGGCTTTGCTACACACAGCGAGGTTTTATCACCTGAGATGTACAGAAATGAGTCTATAACTTTAACATATTTGCCTAGTAATTTATGATGATCCTTTTTTTTTTTTTTGACTTATCTCAGCATGTTCATGTTCTAGTCAGTAGAGGACTTTTTTTTTTTTTTTTTTTGCTTATGACTTTTAGACTACACATTGATCAAAGCTGACACATTGGGGCCCAACCTAAATATCTCAAAATACATTAATGCTGCTGTTTAAGATTCTATGGGAACCATGTTCAAAAACCTTTCAAAGAGTATATTAGTTTAGTCCAAATATGATTTAGTTCCTCCTCTTATTACATAGAGGTAAAAGCAAAATGAGGAGAAATGGGTTGATATATTAGTGATGACATTCTGGTGATTGCAGATAATTGTGGTGTTTGCGGGTACATTTTTATAAAGAAATGATTGTATGCTCTTTTATTTTTGGAAAACTTTGTATTTTTCTTGGAATCTTTGCAAGGTTCTTTTTTCCTCCCCACTCCAGTGCAAACAAGGAATTAAACTAATGCACAATGGTGTTTTGCTTCTTTTAAGTTTCAGCCCAGCTGTGAGTTATCTCAGGTGGTTCAAGGAAAACTAGCCATAACAGCAAACTCATAAGCACTTTCCCCCACCAATGGTGTTTAGTATAGAGTTAATCTACATTGTGGACAGATGAGTAATTAAACAGTAAGCATTTGATGTGTTATGGATTTTTTTTCTTCAATAGGACACACGTATGGAATACTAGCAGAGTGTGATCTCTCAGACTTATCAAAATGTAAAAATATGGAAATATGGAGTATGGGTAGACAAAAGCACACACAGAAGGGACAATGAGAAAAACAGCTAATAAACTTTGTTTATCAGAGGCAATTCTGAAACCAAACACTGTCTACATCTGCTACGTTCTATGTTATTTAATCAGGTCTACACAAGGTTGCAGGTGTTTATTTAGTCCATTTCCAGTGAAAAAAGGAAAGAAAGATTCTAACATTCGAAAATAGTTTAAAACATTATTCATTTAATTTTATTGGTAATGAAACAATGAAGAGATTAATGGTGTGAAAAGCCTCTTGTAGTCTTCTCCTCTTCCAAACAGTTTCCAGTAAAGAACTTTGAATCTCTGCCCTTAGCGCTTCTCTTTATCTTATTTGAAGTGAATAAACACTTCCATGAACTCTGTAAAGTACACACTTTGAAAACAAAAACTGACTGAAGTATGACAGCTGTTACCTGGTTATGTTTTTCCTTTGGGATTAATGGTCTTCATTCACATCATCAGATAAGCTGCTGTCGTGAAGGTATATGGTTGGACGGCAATGGCCTGTGCTTTGCTGTTTGAACACATCAAAGAATGCAGTCGGGACTGAAAGAGCAACTGTGCGGAGTTGTGTCTTGTATCTAAATGGTGTGTTTCTTTCTTTTTACAGAGTAATGAGACAAGCCCTGCTAGCAGCCTCCATTCTCTACCCATAAGCCCTTGCAGCGAGAAGTCGCTTCCTCTCAAGGTAAACTGCGTATAATGTCAGGGTAAACTGTTCATCAGAAGTTTCTGTCAAAGTACATTTCTTTCACCTAAAAACTACTTCAACAATAGACTATTTATTTTGGAAGCAGACTCTTTTCTTCACGTTCAGTTTTAGGTCAAGGGCGTCTGAGATTTTGTTGAGGTGTGTTGGTTCACTAATATTCTCTCAGAAGTTTTTTGTCGCATACCAATGAGATGTAACAATGTTATCATCGCAGTTTGTACAAAGACTGAATGATTTCATTCATGCGCTTATTTATATATATATGATTCTTAATTTTTTTTTTTTTTGGCGTACCATTGTGTTTCTCCAACAGCATCCGTATCCTTTTCAAGCAGTCTTCTATGCGAAAGAGAGAGTGGGGTATTCTCCTCACCCATCAATAAAAATTTGAGCTATCTCGATAAGATTATTTTATTATGTTTGCTAATCCTGTGGAAATGGCAACGGCTGTCGGCGGGGGGGAGGTTTTTTTTTTTTCCCCCTCATCGTTATCAACCCCCCTTTTTTTTTCCTGAGAGAAGAGGATTTTGTTTTCATCTGGAGTTTTTGTGCAGAGTTGAAAATCCTGTCGAGCAAAGTGGAAATGAGGTCTGTCTTTGTCCTCCTTACTGACCTACATGGAGCTGAACCAGAAGCAGCAGCAAAGCAACAGCAGCAGTAGCAACGAACCATGTGATGTTCCAGCCCATCCATTGCCTAGCGCGGCGTGGTGCTTAGAATAGGGCCCCATGCATTCTGACATTGTGTTGGATGACAAGTGGAGGGGTGGGGCCTCGTCCTGTCGTTCCAGAAAATATGAGGGGAAAAAAAGATCCCAATTTAAAAATAAGCTCCGGAACCCACCTGAGACAAAACCGTGTCACTCCTCGTCCTACTTTGCGCGAAAACTTTTTTTTTTTTTCTCTCTTTCTGGTGTGAACATTTGTTATCCTCTCGCCTTTTATAATTAGTTGCCTGTGGAAAAGTATTTCCTGTGGCGCGCGCAATGGAGGGAGCTTGGGGAATGAAAACGCCATGTCCCAACCCACCCCGTCACTTCCTGGGAAAAGAGCTGATGGAACTGGAATACCAAGATGATTTGTCCTGAATATTCCCATCAAACCTTCCCTCCCCAATGTCCTCATATTTATACTGTCTGGTTAAACAAGTGTACTTAGGACCACCTCCTCCTTTATAGATGTGTCATGTTTGATGGTTATTTTATCGCATTCCATAGCTTTTGGCTTTGGTACAATTCAGAGCGTCCTTCAGTTTCCAGTCTTTGTGTGTCCCATTTTTAGAGCTCGTTCTTGCTACTGGCCAGCCAGCATTGTTCTTAAGACCACCCTCGGCGAGAGCTGAAGAAACCGCGTGGAATTAGTCGAGAAACTCTTATCTCAGACCAAAAGAGGGACGAATGCCCATTTAAACAGCAGTGGGTAAATGTGCATTTATAGCCATATGTGATTAATTACTCATCAAGTCTTCTTTTATGGAGTATGATGAGATGAGATGAAGTGTTTTCATTGGAATTTAAAACAACTGTTAACAACAACCATCCTCGGGCCCCATTCACGCCGCAGGCAGTTCCAGATTGCTTAAAGAATCCGACCGTATTGGTATATGATGAATAGGTCGAGAGTGGGGGAGAAAACATCACAGCTTTAGCATTCTGCACAGCTCTAACTGGGAACTCTCTGGATAAGAAGGAGGAGCTTGCTTTTGGATTTTTGACTCTACTTTCTCCGGCGTGACAGCCACATTCTTTAGCAACCCAGCGTCTCCCTGGATATAATGTTCGGTGCGACTGCAATATGCGACATTGCGTTTTGAGGGGTACCTCAAGGTTCCTCAACCGACGTAGGCCTTCACTGACGTCCTCCATAATTCTTTGCACTTAAACCAGTGCGGTGTTATGATGAAGATGAACCTGTCACTTGGAAAGGCATGAAAAAGTGCTTGGTCATGTTAAATGTTCCAATGAGACTTCTCTCACACAGACTGCTCTCAGACAGTATGGTTTGGAATGGGGTTGTGCCATATGTATATAAGTGGTTTAGATCAGAGCAGAAAAGCTGTGTCTCCTTGTGAGTTTTCGCTGCATGCCCTGCTCTGTGCACATTTAATTTGCATCGCGTATGAGCTAAGTGATCCGCGTTGGGTCACTTTTGGCCGCGGTGTGAACGCAGCCCTGGAGACACTTCATTAAATGTGTTGTTGTTGTAGTTCTAATTTATTCTTTTTTTTTTCTGCAATGCTAGGACGTTTTCGTTAGAATCTGTTGGCAGTGTTTTTTTTTTTTTTTATAATCCAGGAATGCCTAATGCAAAACAAGATGAACCATCCAGGTGTAGCTTTAGCACATTCGCTGAAAACAACACCTAGTCCTGCTCTACAGAGGACAGGGATGGTATCGGAGCTATTCCACTGTGACCAAATGGCTCTCCTGAGGTCAACCAGTGCGCTGTGGAGATAAACTGCCTCTTGGTGAACATCTTTAATTAAGACGTAATGAAATATTCCCCATGGGCGGGGATTTGGAGGAAGTTTTATACTCCTGTTTACCAGATGACCTCCTGAAGACATGACCTTTTGAAGGGAACCGATTTATGTTTTTTTTTTTTTTTTATGTACATGAACGAGATGTCTAGTGTTTTACCGGCGACTCCTTTTAGGTAAAGATACAGGTAACAATAAGGCTTTTGTTTGCTCTGTCTTTTTTTACTTTTTGTGTTCACACTCGTCGTCAGTTTGTGCTGTTACATGAAGAAGAGCATCAAAGAGGGATCCAAGCCCCCCCCCCCCCCCCCCCTTGAGAAATTTGCATAATGTCAACAGAGGGACACATTAGAAGGAAGACAATGGAGTGTGAATGACTCATCTAACCAAAGTGCGTGACATTGGGTCTCATAATCCTAAAATGATCGTTCCCTAAGGACCTGGATGTCACAGTCGTCCACGCTACGGAGCCAGTAACTTGCAGTCTCTCCGTACCGTCCCTCGCTAATTATATTCTGCGCGCCACTGTAGTACCACATAGCACAGATGAGACTCCCTTGGCTTCGTGCGCTCTCTCTGAAAGAGGTCGCGGTCAAAAGGGGCAAAGTCGTTTGCTGTGGCTTGTGGCAGCTCTGCTTAGCTTCTAGGCCTTACAGTCCTTCACTAGCGCCCTTGAATCAGCAGGCATCATTCTGTACCACGCCCCCCCGCCACCCCCCCCCCCCCCCCCCCCCCCCCCGCCTCCCTTTTCTTTTTTTTTATTTTTGTTTAAGATGGAGATCGACAACCCAAGGTCGTGGGAAAATGCAGGTAGTTCACTTGAAGTTTATGGAGGAGAGAGAGAGAGAGAGAGAGAGAGCAAGAGCGAGAGCGCAAGTCTTTTGCACAGAGCACACACCTTGAAAACCAGAGAGAACTGTGAAGTCATTCATATGTAGAAGTAAACTAGGACTCTGGGGCACGTGGCTTGCGTAACATCGTTCTTTTGGTGTGTGTGTGTGTGTGTGTGTGTGTGTGTGTACGTGTACGTGTGTGTGTGTGTGTGTGTGTGTGTGTGTACGTGTACGTGTGTGTGTGTGTGTGTGTGTGTGTGTATGTGTGTGTGTGTGTGTGTGTGTGCGTTCTTCTATGTAGGATCCTGGGAGAGAGGAGTGGCAGTCCTTGCAGCAGCAGCTGAAAGAAAAAGATGAAGTGATCCTCCAGCTTCAAACAGAGCTGGTGAGAGAACTCTTCAAGTATAGTGCCTCACCAGCCTTATGAGAAAAAAAAAAAGCACTACTCATTGACATTGGCATCATGCTTCCCTTATATTACAAAAGGATGGCATGGAGCTGCTCTTCAGTGATTTTTTTTTTTTTTTTTTAGGTTTGTTGTGCGGTTGTAAACAAGTTATTTTCTTGGCATGCTCAGGAACAACGTGTACGAGACATGCTTTTAATATGCCGTCCCATAGGTCAATGGTTAGACAAACCAAAGGACAAAAATGACAGGTACAGCTGAAATTTATGACAGAGTGGTGAGAGAGAGAGGGAGAGAGAGAGAGAGAGAGAGAGAGAGAGAGAGAGATGAGATCATAGCAGAGGGATGGTAGAGGAAGAACGAATGAACGAGAACAGCAGATGGCACTGAAGAGGCTGCAAACGAAAGAGAAGAAACATTTAAATAGAGCGCAGCTTATCATTTTTTTTTTTTTTTGACCGTTTCTCCCTTTTATAAGATATCACCTCTTGATTTGTTGCCTTGATTTTAATGACTTTCTTTCAAGCTTATCAAATCCATAGTACCGTTCTCCTCTCCCATTTGCTGAGATTAAAGAGGAAGAAGAAGGTTGACTAACAGAGTGAAAAGCACAGTGCTGAATGCTCATTTTCTCAACTTTGATCCCATTAAGGAAAAAAAAAAAAGCAATGAAAGACATTAATCATGTAAATAAATCCAGCAGTACGAAGCCTGCATGGTTTATGATAAGAAAGAAAGGTTTTTTTTTTTACAGTTCATTTTTTTTTTCCTTTGAATTGTTACTTTGTTATTTCATCTTAATATTTTGATGGCGTCTGAAAATAGTCTTCCCTGGATATTTTTTTTTTTTCCGTGCATTTTCAAAATGAATCGACACCACGTTTGTAGCGATGGTCCAAATTCCATCTGATGTTGCCGGTTTTCTGATTGGGACCAGAAGCCAGCGCGTCAAAACAATTTCTCTTCCATGTGGCTTTCAGTCATCTAACCCCCCCCCCCCCCCCCCCCCAATTTTTGCAAAGTTTTCCATGGAATTGAGAGTTACCCTGGTGCGCTCAGCACTGGCCCTGCGTTAACTTGATTCAGGACCTGCCCACTCTCCCAAAATTCCTTATGGAAAGCAGGCCTGAGCCAAGAACTAGGGAGTTGTGTTTGGGGGCCATCTGTTACTTATCTAGCCCTGCTGTCTAAATTTACTCTCAGGTTAGCTCAAACACTGCATCACTGCCTGTTCCCTTTTGTATGACTACACTAAACTGAGGACATGTAGCCTAACATTGTGCATCAGTGCACTCATTTCTATTGTGTTAATTGTAGTGCGATGTAATAACATTACGAATAGTGCTTACTACAATGTAATGTGACGTAATGATGTTATGTACTTATTACAGTGTAATGCACACTTAATAATATGCTCTTAACCTTGCTGCATTCATAACTGTGTTACATTATAGAGTCTTTATACCCTATACAGTGTTTAGGAGTCAGTAATTGTGGCAGTGGTTCTACTTTATTTACACGTAATTAGCTGAGAGTGTAGTTTTATAAGGGAAAGTTAAACTGATGTACCTCACAGCTGTCTCCATTTTTGTGAAAAGAAAGACCCCCCCCCTTGCCAAAATGGTGCACTCAACAGCAACATCATCATAAACTATATCCTGCTGTTAAACCTGACGGCTCTTTTGGCCGGACCCGCTTGGCTCAGTATTTACGAGCTGTATTAGATTCCGCTAAACTCCATTAGTAACGTGCTATATCACAGCATTTACCTAAATAATTATATAATAGTATTTTCTTAGCTTCTTGCTGTTACAACATATGTTTGGGATAGATGATGACGATGATTTTAAGTATATTTCAGGGAAGGTGTTTTTTTTTCTATGACCACACAGGTATGAGGTCACTTTAATCTAACTTTGTGGCTTTGGTATGTGCCATCTGCAGGAAATTGTCCGGGGAACTCAGAAACCTCTCTGCCAAAAAACTGACAAGACCACACAGACAGATCTCACAGTACCAGAGGTGAGTCACTGTTCCGGCAGGATAAAACAAACCTTAGTGACACTGCTAATGTTCCCAGACCATCGAACAAGGTCTTTTTCTTTTTTCTTTCTTTTTTTTTTTTTTTTAATGGAACACAAGTCCTTGTCAGTCTGTTTTTTTTCTTTCTTTCTTTCTTTCTTCCTCTCTTAACAGAGTGCAGACGAAAGAGATTCTGACACATCTGTATTGTTAGCTTACCATTCCTGCTCAGTCTGCTACATAGAGACTCACCCAAATTGGACAGTTTATAGCTGAGTGCTTTCAGTTATGCCAGTGCTTATCGAATTTTATCTCTCATGTTCTTTTATTGAGGGATGAGGAACTTGGTAACAATTCATATTGTCTACAGTAAGTGTTTATTAACAGAGCAACTACACAAGTAAGAAGACTAAACTTTGAGTATTCCCGTAGTATGTGGAAGTGACCCATCAATAATTACATATGATACATTCAATTATACCGTATACTTTTTGTACTGGTTACACCGCACAAATGTCATTTTGGATATATCTGTGAATTAGGCGCCTATTTAAGTATTAGGGGAATGTACTTAGGGTGCTTGTAATCCAACAGTGTCTTACCGAGTGACATTGAATAGGAGGCAGCTGTTGGAGGGACTATTATTGGACAAGTCGTGATTTCAGCTTGTCTTATAATTAGTGCAAACACTCAGCCAGACAGCAAGTCACTATGCTATTAAAAAGAATGTGCATGAATCCAGAGTGCTTGACTCCTGTGCTCATCTGAGAATTGTGTTTTCCAATTATATTATACTTGAAGTAGTGGACTCTCATCCGAAGCCAGCGATGTGTATTTGCCTGTGCTTGAGCAGCACTAGTTTCCTCTTGCAACGTTCAAGATCTAGTTATTTACAGTTTTTTAAAAAAAGAATCAGGTGGAGCGTACTACTTCTTTTTTATTCTTATTTCTGTTCTTTGGAGCTCCGTTGCGGACCTCGTTGAGGAGTCTGTACATTTCTTTAACATGCAGATAACTCTCAGACAGTGTGCTCACAGATGGCCCACACCCAGAGAGATTTCTCTCACTTCTGCACTCCTGTGGTGATGCAAGCAATACGTGCTATCTGAGTATAATGACCCGCTAGTCATTTCAAAGCTTATTATGAACAACGTAGCTCCGCGATGTTAAAATTCAAATGGCTTCCGCTGCTAATTTCTTGCCCATCTATCTTGAGGCTTGATGCTGCATAAATGTGTGTAGCGCCCCAGGCCCATCAGAAACGGGGCCTGGAGTCTAATCTGTGGCTAGGGCTTTGTGAGGGGCCGGTGCTGAAATTGGTCTCCATTATATTAGGCTGGGGTAAGGTAAGTGGTGTTTTCTCTGCGCGATGTTAGCGTGTGGTTTTTATTTCCTCCTCCATCCATTTTATGGAGAAGCACCGGCCTGAAAGTGACAGCGTGGGTGGATATGGATTCTCTTCTTGCCTACCTCAGATGCACTCTCGCTATCGTACAGAGCAGAGAGGAGCGAGCCCCCCTTCACACACACACACACACACACATGCGCACATTCTGCGACACACGCACACATGCACGCACACGCACGCACACATGCACAGGAGACCCCCAGGCCTCTACATGTTACTCTCCACATCCTAGCACACTGAGCTCAGCATGAGATGAGTTGAGCTTTTTCCATGCGGCTCCTATACCGACTTCATCGCTATATAGGTTATCACATTGAGGACAAGCAGATATCAAAAGTGTGTCTACAAGTGGGTCAGCTATTTCGAAGGCTGCTGCGACGTGAGGAGGTCATCTGCTCCCTTTTTTTTTTTTCTTCTCTTTTTTTTTTTCTGGAGCACCTCTCTCTCTCTCTCTCCCTCTCCCTCCCTCTCTCTCTCTCTCTCTCTCTCTCTGTCTGTCTCTTTACCCGACTGAGCTAATTAGGTGAGGAGACACTGAAAAGGGCTTGTGTCCTCTGTTGAGCCATGGTTGCATCCCCTGGGACCAGACTGGCCTCTTTCACAAGAGACTGGACACTCAAGGCCCACAAACTCAGCGTGGCACCAGCAAAGTCTTTTTTCAGTCCTCAAATGCCCCCTCTAAAACCTCTGCTCAATGGCTAGAATTCAGTTCAAACAGGCAGGAATCTTCAACCACCCACAGAGCGAGATGGCTTAAGCGCTAACACAAAGAAACGGACAGACAAGGACCAAAATTCCCATCGATATGGGTCAATAAGTTCGACGGGATTTTTGATGACCTCGAATCACACCAGCACTTGAAACGCATTCATCCTGTAAACGTACTTTAAATGCTTTACAAAATGCTTTCTCTAAAGTATCATTAAAAATAGCAGGCCTTTTTTTCTTAACTGAACGTGGTCACCAAAGCGTTACCCCAGCCACCCCCCTCCCACCTCCCACCAGCCCTGTGGTCAATGCTGAAGCTGATTGTGGAGCTTAAGAAGAGCTGGTCAGTGCCAGATAATTCCCTGTTTGCGTTCAAACTAACGTCGTGCAGACATTTAAATGGAAAAAACACTTAGGAGCTCATTTAGTCCCCCATCCCCTGCTCTGTGGCAGAAATATCAAGTTTTATGGATTACTTTCTGTTTTCATAAGATTTCCCTCCCAGTCATGAATCTTATTTAGAGAAATGACAGCTCTTATTAAACTAGTTGAATATTTCGCCAAATGGAATGCCCCTCCAGCCAGAATAAGTCATCTGATACGACTCAGATGGCTGAACCTATGCAGGCAAGAGAGGGAGAGAGAGAGAGAGACGGACACACTCCTCCAGACCGATTGGTGGTCAGCTCCATAGCTGGAGGACACTTGTTGATGGAGAGGTATTGGATGTTTCTCGCGGTGGTATCACCAGGATTTAGGGTGTACTCCCGCTGAGGGGCTTTCAGAATGTACTTTGTTCTGACCCGTCAAATGGCCGGCTCTTTTTCTCTTAAAGCTCTCCTTTTGATATTGGTTTTCAGATGTAGCCCGTGTCTCAGGATGTCAGTGTTCCACATAACTCCTGCCAGAGCGCAGGTTTGATCTCCGTGTCCTCGTTTTCCAAGTTCAAAAGCACACAGTGTCTTAGCAGGATTTCGGGTGTGGTCGGAATATGGGACCGTCTCACCTCTGCCTTTCCGAACCTACTCTGAGAGAACTCTCTGCCTTTCTGTTTCTATCAAGCATTGATATGTTCATTTTTGAGCATTTCTTGCTTGATTTTCATCTGTGTGCTACAAATGTGTGTTTACTTAGAGACTATATCTGGAATGGAATGGTCTTCTTGGCCCTTTTATTAGCATCATGCACAGGGATCTCTGGAAACATAAACAACTACATTATTTTATTGTGAAACTCTCTTTCTGCCGTATTACGCTCAGAAGGGAAAGTAAAACTGTTGTCCACTTTATGGTAGGGTTCAATGGATACCTCAAATGTTTTTATTTTACAATTTTACAATTTTCTACTATTCCACAGTAGGAAATAAAGCATTTATCTGCTGCATGGTAGTTAAACATTATGATCACTGAATTGGTAGCTTATAACAGTGTCTAAACCCTTTAGCTATTGGATGCTAACTATGTCTGATGATTGAACTTTTTTGGACATTCAGTAGTAATTCTATTGGCGGCTAAACCCCTTGGCCATTCCTGTCTTGTCTGAAAAATATTAAGCGACGCTTTTGGGCAGTTTATGTGGTTTACTTTGCAAATCCATCACCCTCATCATTTTTTTCGTCGCCCACCCTCCCTGCTGCCGAGGCCATTTGACCGCGTGCTTAGGTGAATGAATTATCCTCCGTGTCCGGAGTGGAGATCTTAACCATAACTCTCCCCTGCAGTCCTGCCACTGGACAGGTGGACGGGGATGGGCGAAGGCCCCATTCGGGGTGATGTAATGCCAGCTGTCTGAGGCTGAACTGGTCCCTGGCTTCGCTTCCAAGCAATCTGCATGCCAGCGCGCGGCATGTAGGAGGGAAGTTATTAGGGCTGTGAACAGGGCATAGTGCGTTTATTATGGCTTTACTGTGACCCATCAACTTTTACTGGCTGAACTGTCTTTCCAGCTGTCCGGGCTTGTAAAACATTTTCAGTGGCCTCTGGTAGTTTGAAGCCTGAGGGTTAGGCAAACGCAGACCTGTAACGACGGACGTAACAGGTGAAGTTAGTTCGGTTCAAATGGAACGTCAAGTAAGGTGAGCCGGGCACCAGCTCTCTCATGACCCCCTGCAGTCAGACAGTATTAAGGATTTATAATACAAAATGCACTGTGATCACAGCGGTGTCAGCTTAAAAAAAAAAAAAAGGTGAGATAAAGAGCGATGGCTATAAGGTAAGTTGAGGTAAATGCAGCCATCTTTATGTGTTGTAAGGTAACCTTTAAGGTGACGCGCCTCAAAGAGTTTGGTGGCATCAGTCATCGTAGTCCTATTTGTCACTCATGACTAACCAGCGTTCATCTTGATGCATTGTCTCTGCTTTTGACTAACCCTTGCCCCTAAGACATGTGTTTTGCTTGCAGGGCAAAGCTTGGAGTGGCCCTGCACTAGCACGCAGGCAGCTGAGTGAGTTATAAAAAAAAAGCTATGTGTTATGCTCCGTGTTGTGCTAGATTCACTATAGCATGGAATGCTTGCTATGTCTTTGTTAGCTTAGAAAGTCTGAGCACCCCACTTCCCTCTCGGTTCACAGACCCTCTCCTATTGGCCGCCTAAACCGTCTGTCCTGATTCTCAGCACTCCAGAACAGTCCCAAACCCACTCCTGACTCATGCCTGCCCCTTCTTCCCTCACATGTATTGCTGGTAGCACTGTTTTTGACCTGGTCTTTAGAATGTTTCCGTAATTGTGACGTTAACACGACGTGTCGTACCTGTCGTAAGCTGTCATCCTGTGACACACCTCACAGACTGACAGAGAAAAATGGTAGGCAATTTAAGCATCATTTGTCACGATACTCCTGTTTTTGACATTAATATTCGTGAAGATGCATAGTAATATTCATGAGGTATTATGGGATATTGGTGACTCGTCGCTGACATGTCAAATCACATGTTGCCGTTCAAATTTATGTCGATCAGTGCTGCTGTATATTCATGTTTACTGCTGGTTGGCCCACTCTGGTATCTTGGTATGTGCCCTGGAAACTGCTCCTCCCTGAAAATGCACCACTTCTTGTTCACCATCTCCCTTTTGGCTCACAGTTATGTACAGATTCCTTTACTGGTCCTCCGTGTGGTAATTACCTCCCATTTCAGATGAAATTAAAATTACATCTGCATCCAGCTGCCTCTCCATCCAGTAAGCCCTATCTAATCCTTCTGGATGGGGTTGAGAATAGGTGCTTTGTTCCCTGATATATGTTGTTGTGTTTATATATATGTGTGTGTGTGTGTGTGTGTGTGTGCGTGTGCGCGCACTCCATCAGTGTTCGCTCCGTGTGTAGGTGTTAGTCTGTGGAGTGGTAATCTACACAGACAGTGCGGTAAGTGAACGCTCACCGCGCCCTCACAGTGAGCCTGGGGCATCCGGATTCGGAAAGATGAAAGCTCCTGTTTACTCAGGTGGAGGAGTTGGCTAGGGTTAGACGAGGGGGGGGGGGCTTTCGTAGCTTTGATCCTCTTTTTGTCAAGTTCTTTTTAGTACAGATATATGGAATGGTGCCTGTTTCACTTATTTGTGAGTACGGTAAGGGGGAAAAAAAAGATAACAGCCCTCCATTTGTCTATTTCTGCTGAATGTTGACCTATTTGTTAACTGGTATGCTGGTATGTTCCCTGGAGTTGTAAGATGCACCATATCTGCTGTCCGGTATTAATTTGCTTTATTTTTTTAAAAGACTGAGCTTTTAGGTTGCGCTTCATTTATAACAGATTTCGTCCCATTTGGAATGAGCGACAGTTCTGTATTGTTGTAAGTCCTTGTCATGGCCTGACCCCACCATAGTCTGACGCAGGGTGGGGGAGGTGGATGGGGTGGTGGTTGGCACGCACATCCTCCTATACTCCTCCTTTTCTCCTGCCAGCTAACAAGCATCTGGCTTGTGTAATGATGTGGAGAGAACCCTCTCCCGCTGACCCTTACAGAAACACAGTCAATAGTGTTGTTTTGCCATGTCCGATCCAGTCAGAGGTACCGCTGAGGTTCCGACCCGTGACCTCAGTGTAATTTAATACCAGACCACTCGGACACAGGTCAGCGGTGTTTTCGGCAATGCATTCAGTTGCCGTTTAGCCGATAGAAATGTTCCTTTGCTCACGGGATAATGTATTATTCCTGTCTTTCATTTAAACACGCCAATAACATAGCTGTTTAGACTCAAACACCATCGGTGCCGAGTGTCCATGCATGGAATGTCTCCTTGATAAATATTCCGGGGAGTGTTACTGGTGAGTGAGTGAGTGAGTGCGTGAAGAGTGTGTCTGGACTGGGTTTATAATTAAGAGGCGCTCTGCGCGGTGATATACAGGATTAGATTTAGATAAGTGAGCTGGACTCTAGCCAGGCAGCAGCCGGCCAATCTGAAAGGCTCTCATGTTCCTCATTCAAGCTAATGAGATACCATCCCTCCAAGGGGAGGCGGGGAGAAGCTCCCTGAAACTTGGCCGATCGTCATATCCCGTCGCTTTAGCCCTGCGGCTACGTCTCCTACCGCTTCACAGCTCTCCGTCAGCGAGAGGCAGTAAAGGTGGATGGGATCGATTGATCGGTTCGGTTTGGGTGGAGGAAATGCATGTAAATAGAAAAGGGGATAGAAGGGAGTTTACCCTAAGATAAATATGCATTTTAAGTACTTATGGGGCTTAATAAGAGATCCAGCATAAGAAGTAACAACTATTAGTGGGGTTTTTTTTCCCCCTCTATCTTGGATTATGTTAAGCAGCATCAGGTTCAATGTGAGCGTGTCTCTCCGGGGGTGTGAGGACACATACCAGCAGGATGCACAAAGTATTATGAAAGAACACTCTGCTTCTGAAAGGACAAGTCAGATAAAAACCAGCGTAGACAAAAAAAAACGACGTCAACCTGGCTTTATGTTTGCCACACCTGTGGCATCGATTTGAGGCGCGTGTGCGTCGCTCGGTCTCGTCCGACGGGCCGTCCTTGGCACGCCTCGACCTCCCACGCCGTCGGTGTCATAATCGTCGAACGCCCCCGCGGCATCGTAAAAGGTTGCCGCTCGGCAACGAGTTTGTCAAGGTAACGGCGGGGCTCCAACAGCACGACGACAGACGGACCAGGGTCCCCGCGGACGAGGCAGGCCAGAGGGTGGCCGCAGGGCTTTTGCGGCCATTAGCAGAAGGTGTGCGTTGCTCCAGCAATCCCCCCCCCCCCCCCCCCCCCCCCTTCACCCTCCACTCCTCCTACATCCTCATCCTTCCCAGGCACAACAGAACGGGAAAGGCGGCACCTCACTGAGGCCAGATGGCGCGAGAGGCAGGAACATTGTGGCACAATAAAGAAGTTTTATGTATTTATTAAAAAAAAAAAGTAAATGACATTCAGTGAGCTGACCGGCCCAGAAAACGCAAGGCAGATGATTTTATTTTTGTCATGCCGCTCACCCCTGCCACGCAAGAGGCAATTTGCATCTTTTATTTTATTTTTTTTCTTTCCCTCAAATGCATTGCTGCCACGCAACACCCCCCCCCCCCCTTTTCCCAGTTGAATACATATTTGATTTTGCCGTGTCGGAATGTTATGCTGTGCCGTGCCATGGTTATGGATGTGTGTGTGTGATGTATGTTTATGTGTGCATTAAATGTCTGTCCTTCATACATGGTGGAAGCTGTAGGACACTACATAACCCTGAGGCTGGCGGGGGGGGGGGGGGGGGGGGGGGGGGTGCGGGGACGACTTCTGGAGTCGAGCGCTCCCCTTACCCCCAAAACAACCCCACCCACCCACTTTCATGTCACCTGAGCCTCCTCAGCTCTTATCAGCCAGGCAAAGGCTTTGGCCTCTTGGCTCTTGGCACCGCAGTCATTCTGCTGACGCTGACTTCAGATATCATGAAAAATATTAATTCACTTAGGCGGCGGCTCCGTGGTATTTCCATCTCGGAGTTTCATTAGACAGGGAGCGGAATAATTCATAGCATTCCTCACCTCAGCCCGGGCCTTTTTATTAAAGCCAGGAGCAGATTACCATATTTACAGTAGTTTCTTGCTCCCTTGTTATTCTTCGGGACTTGGCACTACTCCTCCCCTGTTGGCAGGGCTGTTTTTCTGGGTTTCTCGCTCTATCCAGTCTGGGCATTGTGATAACCACTTCGTTCTTACTGTGACTCATTCTCCAGAGTTCTCACACCCACCGGTTCCTTAAGCTTTTTTTTTTTTTTTTTTCTTTTTCTCTGGGTTCTCTTACCCTCCCCTCCTGCCTCACTCCTGTCCTCATCTCTCATGCTCTACTGCTATTTCTGCCCCCGCGTATCAAACACCTTTAGGAGGAACTGTTAGGAACACCAACTACCCCCCCCCCACCATACCCCCCCTCTGAGTTTAAGAGCTTTGATTTTGTCCTCTCTTCATCTTTTGTTGTATCATTTGCCTATAAGATGTTTTAGAAAGAATTATTAATGTGTAGTGTTTAAGCCTTTATTTGAATGTTTAAATAATCTTTGAACCTTAGGGGCTTATTGTTGTTTAGAGATTAAGTCTTTCATTAAACTGCATTTATTGAGACATATATTGTTAATTATTCAGTGATTTACCCCGAGTCAGAGTTTAATGAACTGTAATTGTGCATTTGCATTTAGAAGTCACGCATACATCAACTCACATTTCATATATAACCATCAATATGTCATTACATCTACATAATTCTCCGACCAGAGTAATGTTTCAGTATGCGTCTTATGTGCACAGTTTTTTTTTTTTGTGTCTCATTCAAGACTACTCCACTGCATTGTGTTTGTGTTTTTCTGTTTGTGTCCATCATGTTTATCTTTCTCCATATTGTTGTGTTCTCATGCCCCCCCCCCCCCAATCTTCCCCCTCGGCACAGTAAGCAGCAGCCGTGTGTGATGGAGGCAGCGTACAGGTAGGGGGTCTTTCTCTGTGTGAAGCAATCTGTCTTCCTCTAATCAAAGGCAGGTTGCTTACCCCCCATCCTACCCCCCCCCCCACCCCAACAAATCCTTAGCTTCACTAATTATGGGAGAGACAAACAAGCTTTAAATTACCGTCAACAAATAATCATGCACAAAATGTATTAATTTGCACTGTGTGGTAGAGTGAATTTATGTTGATTGGTGGCTGGTGGTTTTATCAACATTTGCGAATGCTTTAAATATGTTCATTGCCATAATCTTTTTGATCCTGTCCCCCTGTACACGATCAAGGCTCATCTCTTGGCTTGAAATTCTGTTTCCGCCCGAGGTATCTTTAAAAGTTTGTTTGATTGTCTCTTAAATTTATTCACCTTTGCTCTTGAACAGCTTTTCACACAAATCCACGCCCTTAGCAATGTTGTTAGAAAGACAGAGCAAATAAACTTTGAAGTAGGTGGAAAAAACCCGGGGAGATATTAGGGGTGCAGCGCTGAATTCGATGGAGAGCGAGTTAACTTGAGTGTTTTTTTTTTTTTTTTGTGGTTGTCATGAATGAAATTGAGTAAAACTCTCAATGCATTCATAAAACCACCTTTTTAAAAAACATAACAAACAAACAAACAGACAAAACTGTAAGATGCTGCTAATGGCCTTGTTTTCTGTTGTTTAGGTCCCTGTCCATGCAAGAAATAGCATGCTTTGCATAATATGTAGCCCCACACGCTTTACTAGTGTTTAGATGGAAGATGTAGTGCATTTATTGGGTATGCTTGAACAGAAAATAGTTCTTTGTTCGTTTATATTTAAAGCAAACCTCTTAGTCGTGTGGTAACGGTACGTCTTGTTTGGTACTTTGGTACTTCTTGTTTGATCCAGTTTCCGCAAGGCTTACGTGCTGTTTATTATAACATGTGTACCTGAAGGTATGGAGTGACATCTGCTTCATTAATTCGGAAAGAGGCTGGAAGGTCCATTGGTTCAGAGAGTGTTGCTAGCATTTACCATCTATTGATCTACTGCAGGTCCACTTCTCCACAGGTACATTTTCCAAAGCCTGGGAAATCAGCAATGCATAAAAGACTTTATGATCCCAGGACTTTTATGATACACGTGCTGAGAAAGCTCAAGGGCACATGTAATGGGATTGCATTGATGACACAGAATTTTGATGTGTATCTAGACATCTTTGAACGAGAAGATTTATCGCCTCTTCTTTTCGGTGCCTTGACAAAATCGCTATAATTGTAAATGAATCAAACACAAGATAGACGTCATAGCAATCAAGATATGAATGAAAGTAATCGGGGAAAAAAAACCCAGTTCTGGTCAGTGTTTAGGAAGTTCTTGTTATCGAGAAATTACTTTAAGGTCTATGGTATGTTTTCAGAGCTCTTTTTTAGAATCAGGAAACCTTTTTATTTTTTTTATTCCATGTGAGAATACTCGTCAGTATTGGAAATATGTCAGACAAGAGGGTGATGTTGATATGCGTTGACAAAAGGATAACAGGGGATTAAAGGGTCGCGTCTCTGCTTTTCATGAATTATTAAAGACAGTTAGACGGGATGAATCTACCAGCCACTGTAAATATGCAGTTGCCAAATAGAATCAAAATTTTAACATAATCTTCCCGTATTATGGTGTGTTGATCTGGAAATCATTAATAATACAAAGTTAAGCGATCGGTTGAAAAAGACCACAATCAAATAACTGAGGGCTTTTAGGATGATGGTATTGTTGACAAGAATCCTTATCTTTTCCTTCAGTCTCCCACAGGGTCACTAACTGAGTGGCCTATTTAGAAACAAAAAGTTTGTTTGTTCACCAATATTGTGTATCACTGCGGATCCTGAAAACCTGTCAATTGCATTCTCTCTCAGCTTTTTATCTTGGGCTTTGTCTTTTTCTTGCCACAGGTGGAAAGAGAGGGTGGTGGGTGGGGGGGGGGTGCTCTGGTTATTGCATTAAAACTTACCAGGCGACATGGACGGAATGATGAATTATTAAAAAAGCCCACAGGGCATTGTCTATTCCTGGTGCTGTTAGTTCACGCTTGTAACAGTCAGCCCTCAGCGAACAAAACAGACAAGGGGACTCTAGCCATTGTAGTAAAATCAGACATTTCATATAAAGTGGATCTCTTCACTGGCAGCAAAAAAACGAAAGCTCTTGCATAAATCTTTCAAGAGATTCCCCAACAATTAATTGATTTTATGTGGGTTGTTTTAGATTAGTTTGCCACAATCCAATAAGATGGGCAATAAAAGACCAACGCTATAGCTTGAGGCATTAAATTCATCCTTCTTTTTATAGACTTGGTGTCTCCTTTGCTTGAGGGCAAGTAACACAGCAGAGAGAGAGAGACTCTTTTTTTTTTTTTTTTTACCTGTCAGAAAAACCCTGAGCAATAATCTCTGAATGCGCTTACTGTATTTCTGTTTTACTAATCGTCATATTGTTCACTCACTGACATTAAGGCAGCAAAGTAGTAGATTTTTGACATTATAATTTGTCACTTAAAATTAGATTGCTTCATCTGGAATAAAAGATCACTGAACTATTATTGCTTGCCATTGCTTCTCGGTGGTGTTTGTGAAAATTATTAGGGGGAACATTAACAAAAAAAAAAGAAGAAGAAGAAGAAGGAGAGCAACTTTCATAATGGCTAATTATCCTTCAAGAACAATGTGTGCTTTCTCTTCCATCGCTCTCATTTACCACTGAGGTTATTGTCTGGGCAGATGCACTTGTTCACTCCTGTTTTAACCAATGCTCATTAAACCTTTTGGCATCTCTCTCTCTACGTCTCTCTCTCTCTCTCTCTCTGTCTCTACCTCTCTCTCTGGACTACCCCAGCAGTGGCTCGTGCCAACACCCGTTCTGTTATTCCCAGTACTGTCAGAGACTCACCCATGAGTGTAGTTTTTTTTTTTTTTTCGCCCTGAGATTTAGCAAAGAACACCGAGTTTTAAACAAATGGCCATGTCGAATACCTGTCTCCGTATGGATCCCATTAAAAACTCACAGAACCATCTGCAGCTTTGCTAAACTGGGAAATTTGCAATCCTCAGCCCTGCATCGGTTTGGCGCTCATGCTTGGGTAGCTTTCATTGATGCTCATCAGTTTTAACAAGTCTACAGTATGGTGTAACTCGTCTCCTGTCCCTAGTCTATTTCGATTTCAGTTTGGAGACCCTCTGGGTTCCTCGTCAGGAGTCGACAGACATTTGAGACGTGGAAAATTTTTCCATTGAAGTCAACATGTAGCATGGCAGTTAAGCGTTTATGCTAATAGATCGCGTAGATATCGGCGGCCACTACATTGAGCCATCGTCAGCCGTGGAGCATGTCTTCGTCCGTCTCTGCACTTTGCCTTCAAGCACCTAGTAACTTTCATGTACCCTTGTATGAATCAGTGAACAAAAAAAAAACACAGTCCTTGCTCAGCACATTTTTGAGGACTCCCCCCCCCCCCCCCCCCCCGCCTCCCCATTCTTTTTGGTGTTTGATTCGATGTGAAGTTCAGTTCCCTGTGTCGGTGTATGTTGGACCTCTGGTAGAGCGTTCTGAGTGGTGTGAATTCTTACTGCCTCTCTACTCAGAGCTCCTTGCTTCTGTGACCTGTGTTTTGGTTTTCCCAGAGCTGAAAAGTCATTTTAAATATATAGTGCACTGGGTATGTCTACCTAAATTCATGAATAAAACATTTTTAACCTTAATGACTGATTCAGCACACCATGTGGGACTCTGGGCCCGGCAAGTGTTTGGGTTGCACATAATAGAGTTGACTTAGTTTGGCCTACTTGGTATTCTGGTTCTTGCAAAATATAGTATTTGGATTTAAAGTTAGAGAACGGTGCTGACTTTTGTGCAGTTTCCTTTAAAAAATGTATTAGTTTACAACTGTAGATTTTTGGCACGGACATTGTTTATGTAACGGGTTCATTCGCAGAATTCAGGGAGCTGGGGTCAAGCATGAATTGACTGTGATATCCTCCAAACGCCATGTGTTGCCAGTTGCTATGGCCTTCTGTGATTTTTGGTTGTGTGTTTCTTGCCTGATTTTCATGTTTGTTTTTAAAGTTTAAGGTTGGACTGATCTGAAAATGTACTTTTAAGAGGGTTGGAGAAGCACCAGTAGGCTATTTCTCCTCATCTAAAAGCAATTGCACCGGACAATTCATAGGAACCTGTTGTAATATCGAAAGGTTTCCTGAAATGTCACTAAAAATATGTTCTGTTACATTTAGTTTTGAACAATATCGTAATGGAAATGTTAAATTTGCTGTGTTCACATTTTATTTTATTTCTTTTTCATTTCCGATTAACTGTGCAATTAAACGCGTTGCTATTTTAAGCCACAAAAAAGAGAACTCATTAGCTGACAAAAAGTATATGGAACAAAGTTGGTGTGCAGTTCTCATCCAATGATGTACTGACTACAATACATTGATGATGAGTTATTTGAGTAGCCTAATTGAAAACCCACTGCAATCTGCATATCCGTCAAAAGGGAGATTTTTAGGGTTGTTCATTTTTGAGAATAGGCTGGATTTAGAAATTAATTAGCCTTCCATTATCCTCCGGACGACAGACTACAGCATGAGTGGAACGAGGGGAAGAGCCATAGAAACCAGTCAGAAGTCAGTTCACGAGGAGGAGTGAGCGACAGCTTTAGGCAGAGTCGTGGGTGGCAAGGACCGTCGCCTCAGTGAGAGATGTCTATTTCTGCGGTCAATCCAAGGACAGAGAAATGTGTTTTGACGCATTACCTTTCTGAGGAAGCTTTCCAAGCCCCAGTAACTCACTGATCCTTGATATCAGCACACATACATCTGTTAAAGGCTTATTGTACAAGAGCATCTCTCTTACTTGAGTGAAAAGCGTCGCCGATTGCAGTGGGCAGCTGTAGTGACACAGCCTCAACAGTAAATCCAAAGATGATTGGTCACGAAGTTGGATTCTGTCAGTCGTGAGTCGACACAATCATGGTTGGATGTAGGTAATAAGAGGTACTGGTAACTTTAAAGTATTTCAGGAGAGGCTGGTGTGCTTTAGTGATGCCCTGTGACTGAACACCTTTAATCTCTCACATGGTGTGCATGAAAGGTTAAACATACATAATATTTTTTGTTTTGTTTTGTTTTTCAACTATAACCATTCATAAACTGTTTTTCTGCTACGTGAATTAGAAAAGTATTTGCGAAATGGCACCAGGAGCCAAAACCATTTTCTTAGTGTTAGAGAATCACTTCTGCTTAATCATAATCCGGAGTTGTAAAATAATTAAAGTACTTCATGGATAAAGACAACTGACACAGTGTAAATTAGTTCTCAGATATTACATAAATTTTGTAAGAAACAAGTCTCAAGGACTGATTAACAACCCAAATGTAGCAAGACAAAACAGAGATGAAAAATTCCCTCTCAATGAGCTCATTTAGTGGCATTTTTGCTTATGGAGGATTATCTCAGGGGATAGGAGCAGTAGGAATAGATTAAATATGCACCATATTCGTAAACAAGGAATCACACTACATATGAATTTCTAACACGGTAATGTTGGCTTTCATTATCCGAGATTGTTTTCTAATACTTCAGCATTGCACTGTATAGAAACCCAATGTACGGTGTTTTCCAATAACATTTTTGTCAACTGGTTCCAAAGCAAAAGAATTAGTTGTCACATTTTACTGTAGTTTTAATGGATATGTGGCTCATTAAGTGCCCATTAGGCAAATATAAACGTGCATGGAAATATGTATTGGATTTTATTACCACAATATTTCATATTGTATTCATGAGCTACTCATTAACTAGACATGCATCCACGGAAGTCAGCGCAAGTCTTTTGAAGTGCAGCAGGCTTTCCTGAAATGCTACAGTGAACCACCGATGACAGAGCCCCAGAAATGACTCCTACAAAAAACATGCTCAGAAAATACTATTTTGTGTGGGTGAAAAGAAAGAAGAAAACATGAATCTAAATATATATATATATATATATATATATATATATATATATATACACACACACACACACACACACACATATATATATATGTACATGTACATGTATAAAGGTATATTTAATAGTACTGAAGTACTCAACATGTAGCTGTCTTTGAAACTGATCTTAGAAATATGTTGAAACGAGATGGAAAATAGATGGAAAACATGAAGATCATTCAATACCGTGTATTCAGTTATTGTGAGTTCGCAGAATGTAGAACGATTTTCTGAAAAAGGGTGCGGTCATGACAGATCCGTAATGGAATTTAGGGCTGTAATGTGCTATTGGGGGCGATACAAATCTTGCTTTAGGACGTATAGTTCATTTGATCAAGGGTATATGTTCTTTTGTAAACACATGTTCCAAGCCACAGAACGGCAATGACCTTCTGATATTTTTAAAAATGCTTAAACCACAAAAACATCCATTGTTTTTACATGTATCAGCCTGGACGTTTGCGGGCTGCCTTTTTATGAGAAACTATCTCCGCTCCACTGTCCTAATGCAACTGCGACCCGGGACCGGAAGCGTCCGCAATGACACCTCCGCACCTACTTCCACGGCGAGGCCGGGTGCAATGCCCGGCAGACTTGGGGTATCCATCAACCCCCGCCGCAGAGAGCCAGTCCAGGGACCTTTCACGGGCCGCCTCTGGCATCGGACATATTCAGGACACCTCCGGTTCATTAGTCACAGCAAAGTAGGGCAGGTGTGGCATGAGTACCGATCTCCCTCTCCTATATCTACTCTCCCGGATCCAAAGAGTGGTGCAGTGTATGTACATAGCCCCAGATAACCGAACAACTGAATGTCAGCTGACGCTGTCCAAACTCTATTACTCCCACTCCCGTTTGTTTAACTTTACTCGTGCTTTTGAGAACGACTTAACAAGATTAGCTTTTTGCCATTTTGCCATGGCTGTGTGTATTTTTTCATATTTTATGTTTTATGGCTACAGAAGCCCAGCATAAGAATTTTGATCTAACACAATTTACTGCAACATTAATAAAAAAAATAAAAAAAAAAAGAAAGAAAGAAAGAAAGAAAAAAACATGAATATTAATGCAGGATTCTTTTTTGGAATCTGCACATTCTGAAAAGCCTTGAGGCACACATAGTGTGAATATTTTTCGCCGACAAATATGGAAAATGAATATTCAGTGGTAACGTAAAATCTGATAAGCATAAATTGTCTGTGTGTTTGTCTGTGTGTGTGTGTGTGTGTGTGTGTGTGTGTGTGTGTGTGTGTGTGTGTGTGTGTGTGTGTGTGTGTTTGTGTGTGTGTGTTTGTCTGTGTGTTTGTGTGTGTGTTGTGTGTGTGTGTGTGTGTGTGTGTGTGTGTGTGTGTGTGTGTGTGTGTGTGTGTGTGTTTGTGTGTGTGTGTGTGTGTGTGTTTGTGTGTGTGTGTGTGTGTTGTATGTGTTGTATGTGTTGTGTGGGTATTTTCTTTTCTTTCGTGTGGCTTCCTGAATGAGACGGGGCCACCCACACACTTCCATATTAGAGCCGAAAAGAAACACACAGAGGCTCATTATGGACCCGTGCGCGTGCCGCAAACAGCTGGAACAACGTGACCTCAGATCCACTTAAGACACTGGCTCAGCTCAGTGCCTGAAATAACAGGTTTAGCACCATAATCACCCAATTTAAGGCGTCTTTTTTTTTTTTTTTTTTTAAATATCCCTCTCTGTTTGATCATGCTTGTAGCTACAAGCAGTGCAGGGACTGATGGTTTTTTTTTTTTGGGCAATTCGTTTTGCTGTCCTATGAATGTTATTAATGTTTTCCCCACGTCTCGCTCCATTTTGGTATCATTAAAAATAAACCATGCATGGCATTTTATTTGTAAAATCTCGATGTCTTTACTTAATTATACCGCCTTCTTGGACGGAGGTACCAACCCAGAACAGTGTTTGTATAATTTTTTTTTTTTTTTTCCCAGTTTTAGAACTGACTTCAAGTCAAGCATTGAAAAGCAGTCATAGAGAACAAGTCATCTGCAAGTAACGAATTAATTGACTGCATTGTAATTTTTTCTCCCCTAATCTGCCTTGAGAATATTTCCCACAGACAGATCTTACAAAGCGCTGCTGTCTCTGTCTCCACATTATTAAGATGCACTACCGGTGGCCGTATCACTGGTTGTAAGTCACTAGCAGAACCAGTCAGAGTGTGCGCCTCCTAACCTTACGTCAGAGCTATATAGCGTTGGCTTGCTATCTGCAGTGGCCTTGGCTAGCAGCATAACAGGGGATGCACAGAGACTGTAGTCTCTCTCTCTCTCTCTCTGTCCCCCTGCCCTTCTCTCTTTCTCTCTCCATGCCTCCCCTCACCGCGCCTCCCTTCATTAGCTGCTGTCACACGATACAATAGTGATAATTAATGAGGCTTCGTTTCCACTGCTGGCGTCGGACTGGATTGACGGGAGCCAGGCAAGGAAGGCCTTGGCCGAAAGGCCCCCAAGGTGAGTCAGATATGAGATAGGCCTCCGCAGGGCCACCCGTCACTCGCTCTCCGTCCCCCGGACAGCAGCGGGAGTGACACGTGACGCTTTCACTCTGGAGCGCCGTGAAGGACGGAGCGCTCTTCTTTTTTTTTTTTTTTTCTTTCCTCTGGAGTTTTCTCGTCACTTTCCCTCTTATTGGAAAACGTCATTTTTCCGAGAGTTCTGTCACTCGTCCCGTCTCTCGCGTCCTACATTCGGAGCTCCGCGACACGGCTGTGACGTCGGCTGCTCAGAATTCCAAAAAAAAAAAACCAGAAGAAAAAAATAGTAGCTTGAATGGTTGCAGGTTGAAAGTGTGTTGCAAAGTTTCAAACGGAAGAAGTTGAAAACTTTCATTCCAAAGCCTTTTGAAAGTGCAGTGGAAACATCAAATATGCTATCGGATGAATTTGTCATCAGCGGAGAGGCTGGAAATAATGTATGCATGTGCCCCCCACCCCCCCCCCCCCCACCCTCTTGTCCTGTTTCTTTTAGTTACTCTTTCTCTGTAACGTGGGGATAAATGGAATCTAAAAATTGAGTTTGTCCTCCAGGTCACTATGAAATTCCATCATGCCGAAGTTCTCTTCTTCCAATAAAACGGAAACAGGAGATCTCTTTTTTTCCTTTGCGTTGCCCTCTGGGGCTTGTAAACAGCCAAGTAAACATAGAAGAGTGAAAATTATGTGAGATCTGTAGCCGGCCTGTCACTGTGGGTCTTACCCCGGCCTTAGGACCCAGAGAGAGAGAGAGAGAGAGAGAGAGAGAGAGAGAGAGCGAGCACAAGCGTTTTGATGAGGATGTTCTTGTGTGAGGAGTCAGTTGCTGTGAAGTAAGGAAGCCCTCCAGCACTCTATGCACTATTGATAAGAGTTGAAGGCCAGAGGAAACTGTAGCAAGCCCGTAACAGATGACAGTGGAATTGCTCCCTTGCTGGTTTAGTGAAAGAAGAACCA